>NC_058404.1:41441347-41693830 GCF_002201575.2 Neomonachus schauinslandi
TATACTTTCCTCTTAGGACTGCCTTTGCTGCATCCCAAAGATTTTGAATAGTTGTGTTTTCATTTTCATTGGTTTCCATGTATTTTTTTAATTCTTCTTTAATTTCCTGGTTGACCCATTCGTTCTTTAGTAGGATGCTCTTTAGCCTCCATGTATTTGAGTTCTTTCTGACTTTTGTCTTGTGATTGAGCTCTAGTTTCAAAGCATTGTGGTCTGAAAATAGGCAGGGAATGATTCCAATCTTTTGGTACCGGTTGAGACCTGATTTATGACCTAGGATGTGATCTATTCTGGAGAATGTTCCATGGGCACTAGAGAAGAATGTGTATTCCGTTGCTTTGGGGTGGAATGTTCTGAATATGTCTGTAAAGTCCATTTGGTCCAGTGTGTCATTTAAAGTCTTTATTTCCTTGTTGATCTTTTGCTTAGATGATCTGTCCATTTCAGTGAGGGGGGTGTTAAAGTCCCCCACTATTATTGTATTGTTGTCGATGTGTTTCTTTGCTTTTGTTATTAATTGGCTTATATAATTGGCTGCTCCCATGTTAGGGGCATAGATATTTACAATTGTTAGATCTTCTTGTTGGATAGATCCTTTAAGTATGATATAGTGTCCTTTCTCATCTCTTATTACAGTCTTTGGTTTAAAATCTAATTTGTCTGATATAAGGATTGCCACCCCAGCTTTCTTTTGGTGTCCATTAGCA
Source organism: Neomonachus schauinslandi (assembly GCF_002201575.2). Lineage (NCBI taxonomy): Eukaryota > Metazoa > Chordata > Mammalia > Carnivora > Phocidae > Neomonachus > Neomonachus schauinslandi. The sequence continues at coordinate 41,442,055 of NC_058404.1, forward strand.
TGGTAAATGGTTTTCCACCCCCTCACTTTCAATCTGGGGCTGTCTTTGGGTCGAAAATGAGTCTCTTGCAGACAGCATATCGATGGGTCTTGTTTTTTAATCCAGTCTGATAGCCTGTGTCTTTTGATTGGGGCATTGAGCCCATTTACATTCAGGGTAACTATTGAAAGATAGGAATTTAGTGCCATTGTATTGCCTGTAAGGTGACTGTTACCGTATATTGTCTGTGTTCCTTTCTGGTCTATGTTGCTTTTGGGGTCTCTCTTTGCTTAGAGGACTCCTTTCAAGATTTCCTGTAGGGCTGGTTTTGTGTTTGCAAATTCCTTTAGTTTTTGTTTGTCCTGGAAGCTTTTTATCTCTCCTTCAATTTTCAATGACAGCCTAGCTGGATATAGTATTCTTGGCTGCATATTTTTCTCGTTTAGTGCTCTGAATATATCCTGCCAGTCCTTTCTGGCCTGCCAGGTCTCTGTGGATAGGTCTGTTGCCAATCTAATGTTTCTACCCTTGTAGGTTACATATCTCTTCTCCCGAGCTGCTTTCAGGATTTTCTCTTTGTCTATGAGACTCGTAAGTTTTACTATTAGATGTCGGGGTGTTGACCTATTTTTATTGATTTTGAGAGGGGTTCTCTGTGCTTCCTGGATTTTCATGCCTGTTTCCTTCCCCAAATTAGGGAAGTTCTCTGCTATAATTTGCTCCATTATACCTTCTGCCCCTCTCTCTCTTTCTTCTTCTTCTGGGATCCCAATTATTCTAATGTTGTTTCGTCTTATGGTATCGCTTATCTCTCGAATTCTGCCCTCGTGATCCAGTAGTTGTTTATCTCTCTTTTTCTCAGCTTCTTTATTTTCCATCATTTCATCTTCTATATTACTGATTCTCTCTTCTGCCTCATTTATTCTAGCAGTTAGCGCCCCCATTTTTGATTGCACCTCATTAATAGCCTTTTTGATTTCTACTTGGTTGGATTTTAGTTCTTTTACTTCTCCAGAAAGGGTTTCTCTAATAACTTCCATATTTTTTTCAAGCCCAGCTAGTATCTTTAAAGTGATGATTCTGAACTCTAGATCTGACATTGTACTAATGTCCGTATTGAGTAGGTCCCTGGCAGTCGGTACTACCTCTTGTTCTTTTTGTTGAGGTGATTTTTTCCGTCTTGTCATTTTGTGCAGAGGAGAATAGATTAATGAGAGAACAAAATGCTAGCAGAGTAACAACGTCCCCAGAAAATATACTCTAAACAAATCAGAAAAAACCTGAAGCAGTGGGAAAAGAAAGGGAAAGAGAGAAAAAAGAAAAAGAAAAAAAAGAAAAAGATAAAGATAAAAACAAAAACAAACAAAACAAAACAGCAACAAAAAAACCAGAATGTGATCAAATATGATCAGTGCCACACACTAGATTTGGGGTGTATTTTGGTCTTTTAGAAGAAAGTCCCTACCAAAATTTTAAAGAAAGAAAAACTTATATATGTACAAAAATAAGGGTTGATATGATGAAGGGATGGAATATGACTGTAAAGATGGAAATTATAAAAAATTTTATAAAAGGAATTGATAAGAAGTTGTTTGAAAAAAGAAAGAAGAGGATTTAAAAAAAGAAAAAAAAAAGGGAGAGGATGTGATCAGGCAGGGGAACAGAAAACACCATATACTAGAGATTTAGGGTATATTTTGATCTGTTAGAAGAAACTATCTCAAAATTTTAAAGAGAGAACAACTTATATATATAAGCCAAAAATATGGGTAACTACTATGAAGGGATAGAATATGACTCTAAAAATGAAAAATAAAAATGTTTTTTTTTTTTTTAAAAAAAAAAAGGGATTGATAAGATGTTGGTTGAAAAAGGGAAAAAGAAAAATTCAAAAAGAATAAAAAAAGAAAAAAAGACAGTTAAAAAAAAATTAACTTTGAAAGACTACAGAATCATGGTAAAAAAGCCATGAATTCTATGTGCAGTAGTCCCCTAGAGCTGGAGTTCTGCCGTTCTCATTGATGGGTAAACTTGGTCTTGGCTGGCTGTTCTCGCTGATCTTCTGGGGAGGGGCCTGTTGCCGTGGTTTCCAAATGTCTTTGCCGGAGGCAGAATTGCCCCGCCCTTGCCCCCTCCCAGCTAAGTAATCTGCTGGGGTTTGCTCTCCGGGGCTTTTGTTCCCTGCGAGCTTTCCGTACAGCTTTGGAGGCGGAGAGTGAAAATGGCGGCCTCCCAATCTCTGCCGCGGAGGAGCCGAGAACTCGGGGCCCCGCTCCTCAGTGAGCCCCCAGAGAAAAGCCGTCAGTCACTCCCGTCTCCCCGGTCTCCAGCCGCACTCCGTGCTCACCCGGCCTGTGACCGCGCGTTTCTATCTCTGGCACCCGACCCCGGGTGGAGTCTCCAAACCCAGCAGATCCCTGCGGTGCACTCCCTCCCGCACGGCTCCTCCCAGGGGAGGAAGGTGAGTCTCCCCGGATCTGCCGCTTGTTGGGTCCCTGCTGGAGGAGCAGTGGCCGGACTGTGCCGCGGATCACGGTTTATGGCAACCCCGAGCTGGGCTGCGCCTCTGCAGCCGGCTTCCCTGCTCCGATACCTGGGAGCTCTGCCACACTCAGGCACCCCCAGTCTTTCTGTGACCCGTGGGTCCTGAGACCACACTGTCCCGGAGGGTTCCACCCCCCGCTTAGCCACCAGAGTGACGTCCCTCAGCGGAGCAGACTTTTAAAAGTTCCGATTTTGTGCTCCGCGGCTCTATCACTTGCCAGAAGCGGCCGCCGGAGGCCCCTCCCCCGCCGTCTATCCTCCCGAATATCGCCTCGGATTCACTTCTCCGCACGTCCTACCTTCCAGAAAGTGGTCGCTTTTCTGTTCAGAGAGTTGTTGCTATTCCTTTCTTCGATCTCCTGTTGGGTTTGTAGGTGTTCAGAATGGTTTGATCCCTATCCAGCTGAATTCCTGAGAGGAGACGAAATCCAGGTCTCCTACTCCTCCGCCATCTTGCTCCGCCCCGTGGATGATCCTTTTAATGTATTGTTGGATCCTATTAGCTAGGATTTTTTGAGGGTTTTGGAACCCATATTCATCAGGGATATTGGTCTGAAATTCTCCTTTTTGATGGGGTCTTTGCCTGGCTTGGGGATTAAGGTAATGCTGGCATCATAGAATGAGTCTGGAAGCTTTCCTTCTGTTTCTATTTTCTGAAACAGCTTCAGTAGAATAGGTATTATTTCTTCTTTGAATGTTTGGTAGCATTCCCCAGGGAATCCATCAGGTCCTGGACTCTTGTTTTTTGATCACTGCTTCAATCTCATTACTGGTTATTGGCCTATTCAGGTTGTCAATTTCTTCCTGTTTCAGTCTTGGCAGTTTATAGGTTTCCAGGAAGGCATCCATTTCATCCAGATTGCTCAATTTATTGGCATATAGTTGTTGATAATAATTTCTAATAATTGTTTCTATTTCCCTGGTGTTAGTCATGATCTCTCCCCTTTTGTTCATAAGTTTATTAATTTGGGTCCTTTCTCTTTTCTTTTGGATAAGTCTGGCCAGTGGTTTATTGATCTTATGAATTCTTTCAAAGAACTAGCTTCTAGTTTTGTTGATCTGATCTACTGTGTTTCTGGTTTCTAGTTCACTGATCTCTGCTCTAATCTTAATTATTTCTCTTCTAATGCGTGGCTTAGCCATCCTTTGTTGTTTTTTCTCCAGTTCTTTAAGGTCTAGAGTTAGTTGGTGAATTCGGGATTTTTTCTATTTTTTGAGTGAGGCTTGGATGGCTATGTATTTCCCCCTTAGGACCCCCTTTGCAGTATCCCATAGGTTTTGGACCAATGTGTTTTCATTGTCATTGGTTTCCATGAATTGTTTAAGTTCTTCTTTGATTTTCTGGTTGACCCAAACATTCTTGAGCAGAGTGGTCTTTAGTTTCCAAGTGTTTGAATTTCTTCCAAACTTTTTCTTGTGATTGAGTTCCAGTTTTAAGCTTTAAGGTCTGAGAATATGAAGGGAATAATCTCAATCTTTTGGTATCAGTTGAGACCTGATGTGTGACCCAGTATATGGTCTATTCTGGAGAAAGTTCCATGTGCGCTCGAGAAGAATGAGTATTCTGTTGTTTCAGGGTGGAATTGGATATTCTGTAAATATCTATGAGGTCCATCTGGTCCAGTGTGTCATTCAAAGCTCTTGTTTCTTTGTTGATTTTCTGCTTAGATGATATGTCTATTGCTGAGAGTGGAGTATTGAGGTCTCCTACAATTAATGTATTATTATCAATATGACTCTTTATTTTGGTTAACAGTTGGCTTATGTAGATGGCTTCTCCCATGTTGGGGGTGTAGATATTTACAATTGTTAGATCTTCTTGTTGGATAGACCCTTTAAGAATGATATAGTGTCCCTCTGTGTCTGTAACTACAGTCTTTAGTTTAAATCTAATTTGTCTGATATAATAATTACTACCTCAGCTTTCTTTTGAGATCCACTGGCATGGAAGATGGATCTCCATCCCTTCCCTTTCAGTCTGGATGTATCTTTAGGTTCCAAATGAGTCTCTTGTAGACAGCATATGGATGGGTCCTGTCTTTTTATCCAATCTGCAACCCTGTGCTGTTTTATGGGAGCATTTAGGCCGTTCATGTTGAGGGTGATTATTGCAAGATATGAATTTATTGTCTTCATGTTGCTTGTGAAGACCTTGTTTTTATAGATTGTCTCTCTAAGTTTCTGTTCTATTTCACTCTTGGGGTCTTTCTCCTTTTATAGAACCCCCCCTTAATATTTCTTGCAGGGCCGGCTTACTGGTCACATATTCTTTCAGTTTCTGCTGGTCTTGGAAGCTCTGCATCTCTCCATCCATTCTAAATGACAGTCTTGCCAGATAAAGTATTCTTGGCTGCATGTTCTTCTCATTTAGTACCCTGAATATGTCTTGTCAGCCCTTTCTGGCTTACCAGGTTTCTGTGGATAGGTCTGACGTTATTCTGTTGTTCCTCCTTCTGTACGTAAGGAATCTCTTCCCCCTAACTACCCTTAAGATGGTTTCCTTGGTTCTAAGATTTGCGAGTTTTACTATTACATGCCAGGGTGTTGGCCTGTTTTCCTTGACCTTGGGAGGGGTTCTCTCTGTCTCTCAGACACGAATGTTTGTTTCATTCCCCAGATTAGGGAAGTTCTCAGCTGCAATTTGCTCAAATATATCTTCTAGTCCTCTCTTTATCTCTCCACCCCCTCCGGGATCCCAATAATTCTGACACTGGAATGTTTCTTGGTGTTACTTATTTCTCTGATTCTATCTTCCTGGATTCTGACTTCTTTTTCCCTGGCCTCCTCTTTTCCCTTCTTGTCTATTAATTGGTCTTCCAGATCACTAATTCGTTCTTCTGTCTCACTTACCGTAGCTGTTAGATTATCTAGATTAAATTGGATCTCATTGAGAGCATTTTTAAGTTCTGCCAATTCAGCTTTCATTTCTGCCTTTAGAGATTCTATGTTGCCATTAATTGATTTCTCCATTCTAGCTAATGTCTCACAATTGCTAGCCTGAATTCCATCTCCGACATCTTGGTTATATCTGAATCCATTTGTAAATCTGTGGCATAAGTCATAATCTCTGAGTCTTTCCTATTTTGGGGCTTCCTGCACCTAGTCATTCTGTTGAGGGGTGGTTGAGGGGATGTATAGAGTCCAAATTATTGACCACAACCCAAGCAAGATGCACCTGTTTTCTAGGGACCTCAGGGTTGCCTGCTTCTTGTTTTCCCAGCCTGTCTTCTGGGAGAGGGGCCTGCTGTGCTGTTACTCAGGCAACACTGTTTGGGCAGAGTTGCCCTGCCCCCTGTAGTGGGGGATGGGCTCAGTGAAAACTGTTTTTTTGGGGCTTTTGTTCTCTGACGGCTTTCCCTGGCATCTTTCCATGTCTCTTCCAAGAGTCAGAGCAGACGAGATCATTTCCAACCCTCTGCCTCAGAGCAGAGAGATCACAGTCTGTTCTTCAATGAGTTCTCCAGGCCACACTATGTCTGTTTCTGTCTGTGCTGCTATAAGCTGCAGCATCCTGGATTGTGCACCCCTCAGCAGGGCTCCCAGTCGTCACCTCCAGGTTGGGGCCTGTCTCTGCCCTTTGTGCTTCTAAAACCACCAGCCAACCTCAGTTCACACACGTGGCCCCTCTATTCAGGGTTTCCCTCCAGAGGGCTGCCCTAAAGTCTTTTCGCTGTTGCTATCAGTCTGTGAGTCTGTGCCCCGACCCCAGCATGGGAGGCTATCACTCACTGCAGTGTCAGATCCCCACAGCCAAGATCCCTCCTGCTGCCATTTATCCTCCAATATCTGCCCACAGAATCACGGCTCCCCGCTTCGTACGTCGAAACCAACTGCCTGTGATATTCTGTTTGTAGAGTTCCAGATCTATCTTCTTATATCTCAGGCTGATTTTGTGGGTGTTCAGCTGGTAGATATCCAGCTCAATTCCAGGGACTGGTTGTAATAGGGTCCCCTACTCCTCCACCATCTTTTCCCCCCAAGGGTCTTCTGTTTCCTTCTCTTTTGTATTAGCTCTGTAGCTTTTCTTCCTGATCTCTACTCTTGCCAGTGTGCTTAAGCTGCCTCTATCTTTCCCAAATAAACTTGTTTTAAATGTACTTGCCAAGATAATAAAGACTTACACATTAAATTTCTCAGGAGTTGCAATGGACTCAATATTTGTGTCCTCACCTAGTTTATATGTTGAAATCATACCCCCCAATATGGTAATATTAGAAAGTAGAGCCATTGGGAGTTAATTACATCATGGGGGTATTGTATTAATGTCTTAATACAAGAAACTCCAAAGAGATCTCTCACCCTCTTTCTGTCATATGAACACACAGTGAGAAGGTAGCCATCTATATACCAGGAAGTGGGCCTTCACTAGATACCAAATCTGCCAGCACCTTGGTCTTGAACTTCCCAGCCTCCAGAAATGTGAGAAATAAGTGTTTTTTGTTTAAGCTACCTGATCTATGGTATCTTGTTACAGCAGCCTGAAGTGACTAAGATAGAGAAGTTTGGTGGAAAAGAAGCCTACAATAAGAGAACCACTCATAATGAGAAAGAGTGGACTGCTAATGAGAATTAGGCATGAATGGAAGGTAGAAAGAGTTTTTATCAGATTCAAGGGAGCACATTTTTTTAATGGTTATAATCTTTTGACATGAGCTGGAAGAAAATGTGGAGCAGGATCTTCCAGTATCTTTCATTTTGATCACTCTATCACTTCCCACTGGACTTGACCCATGCAGCAAAATTTCTTTTACTCCTATCTCTTGTCCCCTTTCTACTGGGTTACTTTTTTCCCCTCTGCTGACTACACTTCATAACTTTATTCTACTTGTAAACATTTCATGTCTCACCTCCCTCTTCAATTTCAGCATCCTCTCTCTTTCAATGTTTTCCAAACATATCTCTCATGAGGAATAACATGACTTTAAAAGTCATGGACGTTAGGAGAAGGAAGGGAAAAATGAAAGGGGGTAAATCAGAAGGGGAGATGAACCATGAGAGACTATGGACTCTGAGAAACAAACTGGGGGGATGGGTTAGCCCAGTGATGGGTATTAAGGAGGGCATGTATTGCATGGAGCATTGGGTGTTATATGCAAACAATGAATCATGGAACACTACATCAAAAACTAATGATGTGCTGTATGGTGACTAACATAACATAATAAAATAAAAAAAAAACACTCACAAAGCAGTACATTTCTAAACGTATACTATGCAAATAAAGGAGTATTTATAGAGGGACAGAGCTATGTTAAAAAGGTAATAATTAGTGTGTTGGTTTTGTAACCCAAGATGTTAGAAAAGGAATAATGCATCTATGTAGAAAAAGGAAATAAAATGCAGAACACTTATAAATAGAAAATATATGAGCAATGGAGAAGGCCAACAAAACCCAAAGTAAGTTTTATGAAGACTAATGAAATATATACATTTCTAACAAGGTAGATCAAGAAAGAAAGGAGAGAGAGATGAAAGGAATAAACTATTTTTTAAAGAAGTAATGAGATTTGAGTGTTTATTATCTTTGTTTATAATATAAATACTTTGATTGTTAGCATGTAATTTTAAATTTTTTTATTAAATTCAATTAGCCAACATACATCATTAGAAAGGAATAAACTTTAGATGAATAATACAATATTGATACAGATATAATAAATATTAAAGTCTTATGAATAACAATATTAACAAATTTGACAAAAGTAACTTAAAAAAAGTCATGAACTGGAAAACAGGATCCCTGGAATTCTCATTCTTAGCACTGCTATCAATCACTGGTGATGGGCCCTGGGGATAGACAATTCTCTAGGCCTCTATTTTTAAATTTTTTCTATGTCCCTTTAGCACTGACATTATGGAGTGTAGCACTTGGTTTATTTTATAACTATTTCCTTTCTTTTCAAGATTACTAGCTAATTCAACCAAGCTTGAAATAATCTAAAATATTGCTACTTAAAGAATGGCCCATTCATCCACTGAAGGACATCTAGGCCCCTTCCACAGTTTGGCTATTGCAGACATTGCTGCTATGAACATTGGGGGGCATGTGCTCCTTCCTTTCACTACATCTGTATCTTTGGGGCAAATTGTTGGGTTGTAGGGTAGTGCAGTTGCTGGGTTGTAGGGTAGTTCTATTTTTAACATCTTGAGTAACTTCCATAGTGTTTTCCAGAGTGGCTGTACCAACTTACATTCCCACCAACAGTGTAAGAGGGTGCCCCTTTCTCCACATCCTCGCCAACATTTGTTGTTCCTTGTATTGTTAATTTTAGCCATTCTCACTGGTGTGAGGTGGTATCTCATTGTGGTTTTGATTTATATTTCCCTGATGCCAAGTGAGGGTGAACACTTTTTCATGTGTCTATTGGCCATTTGTATGTTTTCTTTGGAGAAGTGTCTGTTCATGTCATCTGCCCATTTCTTGACTGGATTATTTGTTTTTTGGGTGTTGAGTTTGAGAAGTTCTTTATAGATCTTAGATACCAGCCCCTTACCTGTGATGTCATTTGCAAATATCTTCTCCCATTCCGTAGATTGCCTTTTAAAAAGTTTTTTTTGATTGTTTCCTTTCCTGTGCAGAAACTTTTTATCATGATGAAGTACCCATAGTTCATTTTCACTTTTGTTTCCCTTGCCTTTAGAGACCTGTCTTGCAAGAAGTTATGGCACCCAAGGTCAAAGAGGTTGCTGCCTGTGTTCTCCTCTATGATTGTGATGGATTCCTGTCTCACATGTGGTTCCTATATACAATGGAATATTACTCAGCCATCAGAAAGGATGACTATCTACCATTTACATCGACATGGATGGAACTGGAGAGTATTATGCTAAGTGAAATAAGTCAATCAGAGAAACACAATTATCATATGGTTTCACTCATATGTGGAACATAAGGAATAGTGCAGAGGACAATGGGGTAGGGGGTGGAAACTGAATGAGAAGAAATCAGAGAGGGAGACAAACCATATGAGACTCTTCACTCTGGGAAACAAACTGAGGGTTGCAGAAAAGGAGGTGGGTGAGAGGTTGGGGTAACTGGGTGATGGGCATTAAGGAGAGCACATGATGTGATGAGCACCTAAGTGTTATACTGACCTGATGAATCATTGAACATTATATAAAAAACCAATGATGTAATATACCTCAGCTAATTGAATTTAAATAAAAATTTTAAAAAAGAGTGAGAGAAAAAAAGAATGGCCCATGGCCAATGAACATGGGCATCACCAAGCAATTTGTTCAAAATCTCAAGCCCCAGACCTGCTGAGTCAGGATCTGTATTTCAATGAGGTTTCCAAAGGATTTATATTCACTTTCAAGTTTAGAAGGACTTATCTAAAATGTATTTGGGGGGGAGCTGGGTAGCTCAGTCAGTTAAGCATCTAATTCTTGGTTTCTGTCAAGTCATGATCTCAGGGTTGTGAGATTGAGCACCACATTGGGCTCCATGCACAGCGGGGACTCTTCTTACCCTGTGCCCCTCCCCCCACTTGTGCACTCTCTCTCTCTCTCCGCCTCTCTCTTTCAAATAAATAAATAAATCTTTAAAATTTTTTTAAATAAAATAAAATAAAATGTACTTGGGCATTGAGTTTAAAAACTTGTGAGTACAGTTCCTGGCAGTCTGAAGGAATAAGTCCCATCTGGGTCACATGATGGAAGGTGTCCAGCAGATTCAGAGACGCCAGTTGTGTGTGTGTGTGGTTATAGTTTTTACCATTGACATCAGTGACCTCAGAGCTTCCTCCTAGTGCTACACCAGGAATGGTGTCACTGTGCAAAATTCAGGACTGTGTCTTTTACCAGCAACAATGGGCCAAGTATTCCTCCTGTGATAAAGGAAAGATCAGTAACAAATGAGCTCAAAGGAAAATGGTCCTAGTTCTTTAAGGACTCATTATGGAAAGAGAAGTTGGTTGTGTGTGCTCAGGTCATTGTGATCTATGAGTAGAAGTTATGGAAAGGCAAAAAAAAAAATATTAAGTAATCATTACTCTCCATTAATGCAATAAACTGCCTCAAGAAATCCTGAGTTTCTATTAATGGAAGCATTTTAATTGAGTCTTGATGATCAATTATCAGGATACTATAGAAAATGCTTCTACATTACATAGGAGATTGTGGTTTTACAAAGTCTAATATAGTTTTACTTACTATACTGTTATAATTTTAGGGTTACAATTCAATGCTCAATGTTTTCACCATCATCATCTTCCTCCTCGTCATTTTCATAATTTTCACTAACATTTCTCTCGTGCTCATAATAAATCAGGCATTGTGCCAAATATGTATGTGTGTATGTATTTAATTTTTTAATAATCCCAGGAAATAGGTAATAATAGGTAATATAATTAATATTTCCATTGATAAATGAGAAAACCAAGCTTACAAAGATTGAGAATACTGCTTTTAAACTACGAGGATTAAGAAGAAATCAGTTGTTGTCAAGGGACTAGCAGTAGGGACAGGATCTTATTACAGAAGGGTACAAAAGATTTTGGGGGTGATGGAATTTTTTTGTTCATGATGGTGGTTACATGGTTGAATGCATTTATCAAGACTCATAGAACTATACACTAAAAAGGGTAAATTGTACAATGTAAATTAGTTCCTAATAAACCTGATTTTTAAAATTTTGCCTTTGATCATACAGCTAGTTAATACTTTTCTGCGAGCTGAGATATAAGTTTGGATTGTAACGTTATTTGGTCCTTGCCTGAGACCTATATTTTGAGTCAGGTGCCATATTTGCAACTGTGTTGCCTGGCCTAGGTCTGAAGTCTTTGTGGATACCCTTACAGGGATGCCTAAGTCATAATATCTACCACATCGTACTGTATCTGTCACTGTATTCATCTCTGTAATTCACTTTTTTATTCATGGCTCCCAGATTTGCTACACTCTGATTAACTTTAAAAATGAGTTATTTTCTTTATCTCTATAATTGTAATTATCTCTATAATTCTAGTTTCTTTCACAATACCCGATTCAGGCAAAATGAGTCTTTTCCTCAATAAATAGCATTAGGAAAATTGAAATTTTTCAGCATAAGGAAATATTTCAGATAGTAACTGCTGCTCAGAAATGGACCAAGTGCCCATTAGAACAAGGATGGCTTATATCAGAGAACAAAGTATTTCTAATCAACTTTTACTAAATTTATCAAAGTTCCCAAATTAAAAAAAAAAAAGCTCAATGATTTCACCAAAGGCATGAGGAAACTTGTTTAAATAGATTTATAAATGCAGAACATTATGAGAGATGAGAGAGTTTTGCTTTGCTTCTACTTCCATTCAGCTTTTCTTCTGTGCCTACTTTCATGAACGTAGAGATTCCTACTGAGAGCAACTTAAGGGAAAGATTTAGAGGAAACTGTTGTATTAAGTCATTAAGAATAATCAATTTTATTAAAATTATATTTTATAATCACCGTGTCTAAAGATATTTTTCAGATCATTTGTTGTATTGCAACTGAAAATTTTTACAAGTCAAATAATCTAAAGTGATGAATGCTATTTTATTAGCAATGATAAAAAAAATGGGTAAGAGGTTAAATAAACTGAAGTTGTGAACTTTTTAGAAAAGCAAATAATGTAATTTCTGTTTTCTTCACCCATATTTGAGATACCCAGGTCAGATCTGCACACACTACACTAATTTCTGAACCTTTTATAGATGACAATAAGGTAAACATGACTATGAATGCAAGATGCTGAAACCCTCACAGCACCAAAACCACAAAGACAGAACGTGATTAAATGTGTACTCAAGGACAGAGTCCTGTAGGAATTGAGGCTGTCAGCTCTCTGCAGCAAAAGTGGTTCAGATCACTTCAAGGTAGGTAGCATAACATAGGGAAAGTCATACAGAAGCACCAGAGCTCTCCTTTTACCTAACTGCATAAACAAGTCACTACATGTTAGGCTTTTTTTTTTTTTTTTCTTTCTGACCTGCAACATGAAAGGTACACAATTACTTGAATAGATTTCAGGACAAATCTGATATTATATCAAGAGGTAATGTATTAAAAATTTCAAATGCAATTCTGATCTGACATTAGGAGTGCCTGGAAAATTCCTTGTTTTTAATATTTGCATGAATTTTGAAATGTCAAGCCATTGTGAAAATGTCTTTTGCAGCTTTCCAATGTCTGGCCAATGACAACCAACAGCAATCCATGTGAATTGAGCAAGATAAAGACATCTTAAAATAGAGAAAATCTTGCCCCATAGAACTTGTGTCACTATGAAAACGGCGAAATATCAAGGAATGATTTCTTATAGTTGCTCAATAGTGTTAGAAAGGTTAAATAAAAGGGGGAAATTGCCTAATATGTACTTCTCCTCCAAAACATAAAATTAGCAGTCACATGAAATGACTCTATAAAACCAGGAAGTCCTAAAATAGAAAATTAAATAGTTAAATATCTACTGGAATAAAGTGCCACAAAACATGAAAATATGCAAATTAAATTCTATAGGAGACAAGAAAATCAGAAAATTGCCTTGCCCAGTGTGTAACAAGATTTGATAGTACATATTTAATTCACACTATGAGAGGTGACAGCATAGGATCATAAAAATAAGTTTACTTAAACAATTTATTTAGCATTATTAACAATATGCTTTTTCGGTACAGTGTTTTACAATTTAAGAAGTGTTCACACACATTATCTTATTTGAGACTCAGCAGAACTCTGAGATAAGTAGAGTATTGTTATCCCATTTAGACACCTGTCCCTACCTCCCTCCTTTGGTGAAAATGGGAATGACCCACATTAATCAATAAGCAAATCCTAAAGGTCATGTAAACTTGTGTGCATTGTGAAGCCAGCTGATGACCACCTTTCTCATTTCCATTCCTGGACCTGAAAGAAGTGACATACAATCTCCAAATTAAAAGCTGTGTCACAGGGTACCTGACTGGCTCAGTTGGTGGGGCATGCAACTCTTGATCTTGCGGTTGTGAGTTCAAGCCCCAGGTTGGGTGTAGAGGTTATTTAAAAATAAAATATTTTTTAAAAAGCTGTGTCACTTGCAGATAGCTAGAGGTAAATGGAAAAACTGGGTCTCTATTATCAGAAAGCTGCACTTCTAAGCATGAGACATAGCAAATCCTGACCATTTAGAGGCTGTTTGCCCTTATGTGAAATATTGACAATGATAAAATCACCACCAGGCTTGTAGTGAGAACTGCATCTATTTATTTAATCAACACTTGAGGCCAGAGTGACATCATCAATATAGCAGCATAGGAGGCTCCTGCCTCTGCCTCCTCACAAAGATCAACAATTACACAGCTATCCTTGAACAAAAACCTCTGGGAGAACTCTGGAATCCATTTAAGAAACTTTGGCAACACGGTGGAATAAAAAACCTGAATATAAGTACACAAGATGAGAAGGAAGACAGCTTTATTTTCCCTATTTCATCCCATCCCCAAACTGGCATTGCTCATTGCCAAGAGGGAACTCCCCACCTAGAATGAGATCCAGCTTTCCTCAGCAAAAAAAGAATTGAGTGATCCAGTAGCTTCCCAAGCTTTTCAGAGTACTGCATGAAGGTTCTGCTTCTATTTTACTCCACCCAGACCAGCAAAACTGAGATGTTTAGAGATGGCTAGGAGCAATGAAGAGTAGCAGGGGATACTGATAGCATCCATACATGTAAGTGATTGGGGTTCACAGTAACCTGCTCTGTATACAAACCCAGCAGGTTTTGATAATGAGGAAAAAATCAACAGTCTGCATAGCCGCTGCAAACACCCTATAGATTTTCCCAGCTTTCCCAAGTATTTAAATTCACGGACTCCAGCCACCAGAGTCCCCACCTCTACCTTCTGCTCCCAGCCCAGGAATCACAACAGCCAGCCATACTTCTACAGCTATGTAAGTGCAAGACACTAGTCTAGGTCCTTGTGGATAACTCCCACAGCTGTGTGTGTGCTTCAGTCTAGCCCCACTAGTTGTGTGCCTGCACACTGCCAGCTTGACACTCACCACCAGCTTTCACTGTGTATGCACACCCAGGAAAGACTGCGGCCACAGGAGAGAACATCTGGCAGCCATGGCCACAACAGATGCTTCTGGGCCAAGATAAGACCCTATTTTCTGTCATTGGCTACACCACTGTGATCACCTGCAAAGCTAACCTCTACAGCTGAGCACCTGAATTCTGTCATCCCAACCCCCTCACCCTACTGCACTGCCATGTGCAGGGAACAAGCCCCAGCAGCCAGGGTTGTAGGTGCCAATAGCCAGGATCTCTGAAATTGCAGTGTGACAGCCGCTGCCTATCCTGGGCTGAATAACTACATGTGTCTGCACCTGGCAACTGCCACTAAATAGGCACCTGCTGCTGGCCCCCACAGCCAAATATGTGCACACCACCAGCTCTGGATAGCATCCCTGCCTGCAGTGGTCCCTACCTACTGGATCTGGAGGCACAGCTGAGAAACCCAATAGCCCTTGCAGCCACTATGGACACGTGGTAGCATTCACGAAGAACCACACATTTGCAAGGCTGTGGACCTAGTGGCCTGAGTTGAAGAGACATGCCCCTGTGCCACCACACATCTCCCATTTGATGCCTACCACTAGGCCCAGGGATGCAACACACTCCAGTGTGACTCCCACTTGCGAGTGGAAGTCTTTTTTTCCAAAGTCATTCTATAAAGCTCAGAAGAGGTGATTGCTTCTTCAAATGCACAAACACCTCCACAAGCCCACAGGGATCAGGGAGAGGGAAACATGATTCCACCAAAGGAATACTGTGAACCTCTAGTAACGGAACCCAAAGAAATGGAGATAAATGAATTACCTAACAAATAATTCAAAATAATTGTTCTCAAGATGCTCAGAAAGCTCTAAGAGAATAGAGATAAACAATTAACAATATCGTGAAAGAAAAAAAAAAAAACAAGAAACAAAAACAAAGCAAAACCAATATCAGGAAAGCAATACAAGAACAATATAAGAAGTTCAATAAGAGATATAAAACATGGGGCGCCTGGGTGGCTCAGTTGGTTAAGCGACTGCCTTCGGCTCAGGTCATGATCCTGGAGTCCCTGGATCGAGTCCCGCATCGGGCTCCCTGCTCGGCAGGGAGTCTGCTTCTCCCTCTGACCCTCCCCCCTCTCATGTATTCGCTCTCTCTCATTCTCTCTCTCTCAAATAAATAAATAAAAATCTTTAAAAAAAATATAATAACCAGAAATATTAGCACTGAGGAATACAATGACTGAATTAAAGAATTCAGTAGACAGCTTCCAAATCAGTTTTGAAAAAACAGAAGAAAAAAAATCAGTGTGCACAAAGACAGACCAATTGAAATTTTCCAACTAGAGGAAAAAATAAAAGAATGAAAAATAGTAAAGAACAAATGACCTATGGTATACCAAGAAAAGAACCAATTTGAAAATTATCAGAATTTCAGAAGAAGAGAGAGAAGGGGCCAGAAGTCTTATTTAAAGAAATAATGATGAGCTGGGAGTTAAGATGGCAGGCAGAGCAGTGCGGAGACCATATGCTTGCCTCATCCCTCAAGCACAGCTAGATAAATATCAAATCATTCCAAACACCCGAGAAATTGATCTGAATGCTGAGAGAACAAACCGCAGAATGAGAGGGAGAAAAGAAGCCACATCATGTAAGATAGTAGCTGCAGAGGTGTGATTCCAGGGAAAAAAAAATCTCAAGTGCTGTGGAGGGGAGGGAGACTTGATCTCAGAGAGGAGAGAGAGAGAGAGAAACAGAGAGAAAGCAGTGCACATGTGGTTGCACAAGAGAAACACTTCCCCAAAACCATTGACTTGGCAAACTAGAGGGGCTGATTATCCCAAGTTATTACAAAGAACAGAGATCAAAGTCTGAAGTTGTGGAAGTCCGTGGCACTGCTGGGGAGGGAACCAGAGGCCCAAGAGCAGACAGCGTGGACTGAGGATCCCCTGCAACACACTGCGAGAGATAGGTCCCCTTTTTGGAGTGCATTTGGGAGAGGTGGTATGGCCTCTAAGGGGACAAAAGAGATGGAGGGGGACAAAATGCTGTCCTGTTCATTAGCATAGGAACAGAGACACCTGATAAGGGCAGCAAACCTTGGTGCCAGCTTCTTTCTACACTTTATCATAGACTCTGATCCTCTGTAATTCCTGCAACTTCTTTTCTAGGACAAACAGGCACCTGCCACAGCACGGAAAGATCCTCCCACTGAGGATCAGCATGAGTCCATGCTGCTCTGGGTTCTGAAAATTTGGAGTTTTGAAACCAAGCCACATGCCTGAGACAAAACACAGAAATACTGTGGAAAGATCTATTGCTAACCTGATCCTGATTTGTCTTCCCTTGTAGATTAAGGATTTCTTTTCTTTGCTGTTTTCAGGATTCCTTCCTTATCTCTATATTTTGCAAATTTTACTATGATATGTCTTGGTGTTGGCTGGCTTTTGTTGATATTGATGGGAGTCCTCTGTGCCTCCTGGATTTGGGACTGTTTCCTTTCCCAGATTAGGGATGTTTCAGCTATAATTCGCTCAAATAAGCCTTCTTCCCCCTTTCCCCTCTGTTCTTCTTCTGGGATTCCTATGATATTGTTACAGGATTGCAGGGTTTTTGTCTCATGGAGCCAAAGAATGAATCTCCCAGACACAAAAGGGTGAAGTGAAGTGAAAGTTTATTAAGTGAAGGCAAGAACAGAAAGGAAAGAAAAAACTCTTAGGATGTGAGGGGTCCTGAATGGATTGCCACTGAGGGTTTTTAATGGCAGCCTTTTACTGAGAACTGACTGGGAAGCTTGTTGCTTTGAGATTCTTGTGCTGTCTTGGTTTATTCCCTTATCTCTTTTTCTGCTCTGTCTCAGTATCTCCATCTGCCAGGAATAGGTTTCAGAGCCTTGTCAGAGGAGTCAGGGGCCTCCTATCTCTCCTGCCTATACTAAGGTACCCTACTCATGGGACAGGACCTGTGGGCAGAAAGAGCTATACTGGGATTGTAAGGAGTGACTGATTGAATACTTTTTAATTAGTGGGGGTTAGGGATAGCACAAGTCTCCAAGGAATCTGGAAGCGAGACTTTCAGGACCTGAGGGGCTAACTGCTGCCAAGATAAGATTACTTTTAAACATTAAGGCACTAAGGAAGCCATGAATTCCTTGAGGAAGGTCACGCTCTACATGTTTCAGATGTCTATCAGTGGGTTGTAAGCTGTAAGGAGATTTTAATTTAAGCTACATTTCTTTTGCCTTGGTTTCCCACATCAATATGAATGTTATTACACTTTATGGAGTCACTGAGTTCCCTAAGTCTACATTCGTGATCCAATAGTTTTCTTTCCCTCTTCTTTTCAGCCTTCATGATTTTCCATAATTTTATCTTCTATATCACTAATTTATTCCTCTGCTTCTTTCATCCTCATTGACATTACATCCAGTCAGTTTTGGATCTCAGTTATCGCATGTTTTCTTTTGGCCTGATTAATTTTTAGTTCTTTTACCTCTGAAGAAAGGAATTCGCTATTGTCTTCTATGCTTTTCTCAAGCCCACCTAGTATCCTTCTGATTGGTGTTCTAGTTCAGACATATTACTCATATTTTGTTCTGATTAGATCCGTGGTTGTGACCTCTTCCAGTTCTTTCTTTTGGTATGAATTCCTCCATGTTGGTATTTTGCCTAGACCTCTGACTACTGTTTTAGGGAAACCTGTTACATTTCCTGCTGCTGAAAGTAATGGCTATATTAAGAAGAGACCTATACTGTCCAGGGCCTGGTACTTCAGGAAGTAGTTCACAGTGGGCACTCAGTTGTATTTTGGTTGCTCTTTCCCCCAGATGAGTCCTCTGCAGTGTTTCTCCTTGCCTGCAAAGTGGAGTGTTTGGACCTGGCCCAGTGGCGAGTTTTAACTAGGTGTATTTGGTCTGCTTGTTATGAAAGGCTTGATCATACTTCCCCCAGAGCTGAAACTTTGCAGCATTCTATGATCAGTAGAGTTGGTGCATGCGGAGGGGTTGTGCTGGTCTTCTGGGGGATGGGACTGCTGAGATGGTTTGGCTTGCCCTTGTAAAGATAAAGATGTACCTCCAGGGTGCAGTGGGGTGGAGCTTGATGTAAGCCACACCAGCTTCCACTGGGGGCACTGTGCTGCTCATTGAAGTCTGTCCATGCTAATGGGCAGGGGAAAATGGTGTCACCCCACTCTGTCATCCCTGGAGAGGGAAGTTCATGCCTGCCACTGTTTGGGAAGCCCTCATGGAAGAGTGAACAATCTCCCCTCTTGTGTCCTGGACTTCTGTCAGAACCCTGTCTTCACACTGTCTGTGTCTGAGCCATCCGTCTGCCTGGTGGCACAGTACTTCTGTGGTCTGCAGATGGGTTTCAAAGTTCCAAATTTTATGGACCTGGCACACTGAAGACCCATGCTGATCCTCTGGGGGAGGGTCTCACCACACTGTGGCTGATGCCAGTTTGTCCCAGAAAATTAGTTGTGTGACTGCACAGGGCTAGGAGTTTATGGTAAAGTGCAGCCAAAAGCTGTTTTCCAGGTTAGCTGCCTTAAGCGGTGCCTCGGTTGTGCTAATTAATGGAGCTGCTCAATGGCGCCCACCTTCTCTTTTGTCCCCTGAGAGACAGTGTTACAAGAAGGGGAACTTTTTCTCCCCATGCAACCCAGGGGATCTTCAGACCACATTGTCTTCTCCCAGGCCTCTGCTCTCCTTCCCAACATGAGCACCACTAAGCCCACCAGGCACAACACTGGTGATGGTGCAGACTTCTAAAACTTCAGACTTTGAGATCCATTGCTTATAAGAACTTGCAATAGTCAGCCCCTTTCCTTTTCCCAGTCAATGGTTTTGGGGAAAAGTTTTTCTTGTGCAATCGTCTGCATGTTGCTCTCTCACTCTCTATCTTTCTCCTTTCCCTGTGATCAGGGATCCCTTCCCTCCACAGCACCTGTAATTCTTTTCTCTGCCAAATCAACAGTCTGCAGCTGCTACCTTCCACAATGTGTCCATTTTTCTCCCTCTAGATGTGTAGTTTGTTCTCTCAGTCCTCAGATCAATTTCTTGGGCATTCAGAATGATTTGATATTTATTGTGCTGTGTTCGAGGGATGAGGCAAGCATAGGGACCCCCTACTACTCTTCTTTTTTAAATTCAATTAGTTTTTGATATAATGTTCAATGATTCATTAGTTGAATATAACACCCAGGGTTCGTCATATATTACTCTTAACTCCTGTTTTCCTTTTTCAAGATTGCTTTGGCTTTTCTGGGTCTTTGCATTTCCACACAAGTTTTAGGATAGTTTGTTCCAGTTCTATGAATAATACTGTTGGCAGAGACAGAGGCGGCGGCTCAGGGGGAATGAAGCTGCAGTTGTGGTTGTGGGAAGATATCTGGTGAGAACAAGCAGCAGGAGCAAACTATCGCCTAGTACCTGGTCGTGACCAAGTATAAGATGGGGGGTGACATCACCAACTGGGTACTTCAGTCTTTGGTGGAAGCATCCTGCTCAGGTGTGTCGGTACTGAGCCTGTGTGAGAAAGGTGATGCCATGATTATGGAAGAGACAGGGAAAATTTTCAAGAAAGAAAAAGAAATGAAGAAAGGTACTGCCTTTCCCACCAGCATTTCAGTAAATAATTGTGTATGTCTCTTCTCCCCTTTGAAGAGCCACCAGGACTATATTCTCAAGGAAGGTGACTTGGTAAAAACTGACCTTGGGGTCCATGTGGATGGCTTCATCACTAATGTGGCTCACACTTTCGTGGTTGATGTAGCTCAGGGGACGCAAGTAACAGGGCAGAAAGCAGATGTCATTAAGGCAGCTCACCTTTGTGCTGAAGCTGCCCTACTCCTGGTCAAACCTGGAAACCAGAACACACAAGTGACAGAAGCCTGGAACAAAGTTGCCCATTTGTTTAATTGCACACCAATAGAAGGTATGTTGTCACATCAATTGAAGCAGCATGTCATTGATGGAGAGAAAACCATTATCCAGAATCCCACAGACCAGCAGAAGAAGGACCATGAAAAAGCTGAATTGGAGATACATGAAGTATATGCTGTGGATGTTCTTGTCAGCTCAGGAGAGGGCAAAGCCAAGGATGCAGGACAGAGAACCACCATTTACAAATGAGACTCTTCTAAAGAGTATGGCCTAAAAATGAAAACTTCGCATGCCTCCTTCAGTGAGGTTGAAAGGAGTTTTGATGCCATGCCATTTACTTTAAGAGCATTTGAAGCTGAGAAGAAGGCCCGGATGGGTGTGGTGGAGTGCGCCAAACATGAACTGCTGCAGCCATTTAATGTTCTCTATGAGAAAGAGAGTGAATTTGTTGCCCAGTTTAAATTTACAGTCCTGCTCATGTCCAATGGCCCCATGCGGATAACCAGTGGTCCCTTTGAACCTGACCTCTACAAGTCTGAGATGGAGGTACAGGATGCAGAGCTAAAGGCCCTCCTCCAGAGTTCTGCAAGTCTGAAAACCCAGAAAAAGAAAAAAAAGAAGGCTTCCAAGACTGCAGAGAATGCCACCAGTGGGGAAACAGAAGAGAATGAAGCTGGGGATTGAGGTAGGTCCCATCTCCCCAGCTTGCTGCTCCTGCCTCATCCCCCTCCCACCACAGCCCAGGCTTTGTGAAGTGCAGTTCTTCTCCACCCAGGACGGCCAACAGAGCAGGGTCTCCCTGCCCCCATCCCTGCCCCCACCCAACCCCTTCCAACAACAACCAGCTCCAACTGACTCTGGTCTTGGGAGGCCAGGCTTCCCAGCCACCGAAGACTACTTTAAATAGAAAAGAGAAATTGAATAATAAAATCAGGAGTCAAAAAAAAAAAAAAGAAAAAGAAAAATACTGTTGGCATTTTGATAGGGATTGCATTAAACGTGTAGATTTTAAGACATTTTAAGAATATTCATTCTTCCACCCCTGAGTATGAAATGTTTTTCCATTTCTTTTCATCATCTTGAATTTCTTCCAATGGTGTTTTATAGCTTTCAGACTTTAGGTCTTTCACCTCCTTGGTAAGTTTATTCCTAGATAGTTTATTGGTCTTAGTACAATTGTAAATATGATTGTTTTCTTAATTTCACTTTCTGCTACTTATTATTAGTGTGTAGTAATGCAACAGATTTTTGCACATTGATTTTTCATCCTGCAACTTTACTAAATTCATTTATCAGAACACTATATAATAATAAAGAGGACAGATAAGAAAATATAATGGTTGTAAATATTAATTCACCAAACACTGGAGCACCCAAATATATTAAAAAGTTAATAATAAACATAAAGGAGGTAAGAAACTGTAATACAATAATAGTAGGAGACTTTAACACCTCACTTATTTGTATGGTCATATCATTCAAACAGAAAATCAACAAGGAAACATGGCTTTGAATGACACAGTGGACCAGATGGATTTTACAGACATATTCTGAACATTCTATCCTAAAACACCAGAATACACATTCTTTTCAAGTGCACATGGAACATTCTGCAGATTAGATCCCATTTTAGTCCACAAAAAATGTCTCAACAAATTTTTAAAAAATGAAGTATGCAACTTTCCGGCCACAACACTGTGGACTTAGAAATCAACCACACTAAAAATCTGGAAACACCACAAATACATGGAGGGTAAATAACATGCTACTAAACAATGAATGGGTCAACCCAGAAATCATAGAAGAAATAAAAATTACGTGGAAACAAATGAAAATGAAAACACAACAGTCAAAATCTGTGAGATGCAGCAAAAGTGGATCCAAGAAGAAAGTTTCTAGCAATATAGGCATATCCCAAGAAGTAAGAAAGAGCTCAAATAAACAACCTTACCTTAAACCTAATGGAGTTAGAGAAAGAAGAACAAACAAAATCCAAGCCCAGTAAAATGAAGGAAATAATAAAGTTTAGAGTAGAAATAAATGATATAGAAACTAAAAATACAATAGAACAGATTAACAATAATACCAGGACCTGTTTCTTTGAAAGGATCAACAAAATTGATATCTTCTGGCCAAACTCATCAAAAATTTTTTAAAAAGGGAGAGACACAAGATAAACAAAATCCCTAATGAAAGAGGTGAAATAACAACCAACGTCACAGAAGTACAAATGGTTGTAACAGAATATTATGAAAACCTAAATGCCAACACACTGGACAACTTAGAAGAAATGGATAAATTCTTAGAAACATATAACCTATCAAAACTGAAGTAGGAAGAAATAGAAAATTTAAGCAGACCAATTACCAGCAAATAAATTGAATCAGTAATAAGAAAACTTCCAACAAACAAAATTTCAGGGCCAGATGGCTTCACAGGTGAATTCTATCAAATATTTGAAGAAGAATTAATACCTATTCTTCTCAAACTATTCCTTTTAAAAAAATTAAAAAGGAAGGAAATCTTCCAAATTCCTTCTATGAAGCTAGTATTACACTGATGCTAAAACCAGATAAGACACATGAAAAAAAGAACTATAGGTCATTATCTCTGATAAACATAGATGCAAAAATCCTCAACAAAATACTAGCAAACTGAATACAATAATACATTAAGAAAAATCGTTCACCACAATTAAGTGGGATGTATTCCCAAAATTCAAGGTTGTTCAGTATTTGCAAAACAGTCAACATTTTTGCATCAATAAGAGAAAAAATAAAAACTGAATGATCCTTTCAATAAATGCAGAAAATTAACAAGACAGGAAACAACAAATGTTGGTGAGGATGCAGAGAAAGGGGAACCCTCTCTTACACTGTTGGTGGGAATGCAAGCTGGTACAGGCACTCTGGAAAACAGTATGGAGGTTCCCCAAGACATTAAAAATAGAGCTACCCTATGACCCAGCAATTGAACTATTGGGTATTTAGCCCAAAGATACAAATGTAGTGATCCAAAGGGCACCCGGACCCCAATGATCAGAGCAGCAATGTCCACAATCGCCAAACTGTGGAAGGAGCTGAGATGACCTTCAATGGATGAATGGATAAAGAAGATGTGCTTCACGTATACAATGGAATATTACTCAGCCATCAGAAAGGATGAATATATACTGCTTACATTGACTCGGATGGAAATGGAGGGGATTATGCTAAGTGAAATAAGTCAAGCAGAGAAAGACAATTGTCATATGATTTCACTCATATGTGGAACATAAGGAATATTGCAGAGGACAACAGGCTAGGGAGGGGAAACTGAATGGGAAGAAATCAAAGAGAGAGACAAATCATATGAGACTCTTGACTCCGGGAAACAAACTGAAGGTTGTGGAAAGGGAGGTGGGTTGGGGGATGGGGTAATTGGGTGAAGGGCACTAAAGAGGGCACATGATGTGATGAACAATGCTTGATATACTCAACTAATGAATCACTGAACATTGTATCAAAAACTAATGATGTACTATACCTTGGCTAATTGAATTTTTTTAAAAAGTATAAGACTATTACAGTTAAAAAAAGAAAAATTGTTCCAGAAGAAAAAGCTCTAGATATAATAGAAGATATCTTTTGAAGTAATTTATCCAAATCCATCAAATTTCATCATAGCCACTAAAATACTCTCAATAGCTGTACTTGTGTTTCCACCAACAAAAAAAAAATCCTCTCAAAATCATCAATTAAAATTATTTGTGATCTTACATTTGTCAAATTGATGGACATTACTTTGCTGCTATGATTTAAAAAATAAAATTGTCCTTCAACAGATGAATGGATAAAGAAGATGTGGTTAATATATATAGTGGAATATTCCTCAGCCATCAGAAAGGATGAATACCTACCATTTATATCAACATGGATGGAACTGGAGGGGATTATGCTAGGTGAGATAAGTCAATCAGAGAAAGACAATTATTGTATGATTTCACTCATATGTGAAATATAAGAAATAGTGCAGAGGATCATAGGGAAAGGGAAGGAAAACTGAATGGGAAGAAATCAGATATGACAAACCATATGAGACTCTTGATTCTGAGAAACAAACTGACAGTTGTAAAAGGGGAGGTGGTGGGGGGATAGGATAACAGGGTGATGCACATTAAGGAGGGCATGTGTGATGTGATGAGCACTGTTATGTGAACCGATAAATCATTGAACACTACATCAGAAACTAATGATGTAGTATATGTTGGCTAATTGAAAATAAATTTAAAAAAATAAAAATAATATTGTTAAAAGTAAAAAAAAATAAGAAGAAAAGCATTTGACAAAGTACAACATTGATTCATGATAAAAATACTCTGCAAAGTAGGTCTAGAGGGACATACCTCAAATAATAAAGGTCTTATATGAAAAAATCCATAGCCTACATCATATTCAGTGGTGAAAAACTGAGATCTTTTCTCCTAAGGTCTGGAATAAGGAAAAGATCCACTCCCATCACTTTTTTTTCTCTCTTGTTGCTTTTAAGGTTCTCTGTTTACCTGTAAACTTTGACATGTTAAATATTATGTACCATGGTGTGGACCTCCTTGAGTTTATCTTGTTTGGAACTCTGTGCTTCTTTTACTTGGATGTCTATTTCCTTCCCTATGATGAACCACATCTTCTTTTTTTTTTTTTAAAGATTTTATTTATTTATTTGAGAGAGAGAGAATGAGATAGAGCACATGAGAGGGGGGAGGGTCAGAGGGAGAAGCAGACTCCCTGCCGAGCAGGGAGCCTGATGCGGGACTCGATCCAGGGACTCCAGGATCATGACCTGAGCCGAAGGCAGTCGCTTAACCAACTGAGCCACCTAGGCGCCCCAAGATGAACCACATCTTCTTTATCCTTTCACCTGTTGAAGGGCATCTAGGATCCTTCTGCAGTTTGGCTATTGTGGACATTGCTGCTATGAACATTGGGGTGCATGCACCCCTTCTTTTCACTACATCTGTATCTCTAAGTAAATACCTAGTAGTGCAATTGCTAGGTAGTAGAGTAGCTCTATTTTTAACATCTTGAGGAACCTCTATGTTGTTTTCCAGAGTGGCTATACCAGCTTGCATTCCCACCAACAGTGTAAGAGTGTTCTCCTTTCTCCACATCCTTGCCAACATTTGTTGTTTCCTGTATTGTTAATGCTAGCCATTCTTACTGGTGTAAGGTGGTATCACATTGTGGTTTTGATTTGGATTTCCCTGATGACAAGTGATATGGAGCATTTTTTCATGTGCCTGTTGGCCGTCTGTATGTCTTCTTTGGAGAAGTGTCTGTTCGTGTCTTCTGCCCATTTGTTGACTGGACTTTTTATTTTTTTGGGTGTTGAGTTTGATAAGTTCTTTATATCTATAAAGATATCAGCTTTTATCTGATATGTCTTTTGCAAACATTTTCTTCCATTCCATAGGTTACCTTTTAGCTTTGTTGACTGTTTCCTTTGCTGTGCAGAAACTTTTTATCTTAATGAAGTCCCAATAGTTCATTTTTGCATTTGTCTCCCTTGCCTTTAGAGACAAGAAGCTGCTGCAGCCAAGGTCAAAGGGGTTGCTGCTTGTGTTCTCCTCTAGGATTTTGATGGCTTCCTGTCTCACATTTAGGTCTTTCATCCATTTTGAGTGTATTTTTGTGTGTGGTGTAAGGAAATAGTCCAGTTTCATTCTTCTGCATGTGGCTGTCCAATTTTCCCAGCACCATTTATTTAAGAGACTCTTTTTTCCATTGGATATTTTTTCCTGATTTGTCAAAGATTAGTTGACCACAAGTTGAGGGCCCATTTCTGGAGACTCTGTTCTGTTCCATTGATCTATGTGCCTGTTTTTGTGCCAGTAGCATACTGTCTTGATGATCACAGCTTTGTAATACAGCTTGAAGTCAGGCACTGTGATGCCCCTAGCTTTGGTTTTCTTTTTCAACATTCCCCTGGTGATTCAGGGTCTTTTCTGGTTCCAAAAAAATTTTAGTATTATTTTTTCCAGCTCTATGAAAAATGTGGATGTTAATTTGATAGGGATTGCATTAAAAGTGTAGATTGCTCTGGGTACTATAGATTTTTAAACAATATTTATTTTCCAATCCATGAGCATGGAAAGTTTTTCCATCTCTCCTCAATTTCTTTCATAAGCGGTCTGTAGTTTCTAGAGTATTGATCCTTTACCTCTTTGGTTAGGTTTATTCCTAGGTATCTTATGTTTTTTGGTGCAATTGTAAATGGGATCAATTCCTTAATTTCTCTTTCTTCAGTCACATTGTTCGTGTATGAAATGCAACTGGTTTCTCTGCATTGATTTTGTAGCCTGCCACTTTGGCAAATTGCTTTATGAGTTCTAGAAATTTTGTGGTGGAGTCTTTTGGGTTTTCCACATAAAGTATCACATAATCTGCAAAGAGTGAGAGTTTGACTACTTCTTTGGAAATTTGAATGCCTTTTATTTCTTTTTGTTGTCTGATGGCTGAGGCTAAGACTTCTAGTACTATGCGGAACAATAGTGGTGAGACTGGGCATCCCTGTGGTGTTCATGACCTTAGGGGAAAAGCTCTCAGTTTTTCCCTATTGAGAATGATATATGTGGGCTTTTTGGAGATGGCTTTTATGATTTTGAGGTATGTTCACTCTTTCCCTATACTCTGAAGAGTTTTAATCAAGAAGGGATGCTGTATTTTGTCAAATGCTTTTTCTGCATCAATTGAGAGAATCATATGGTTCTTGTCCTTTTATTTATTTATTTATTTGTTTGTTTATTTATTTATTTAGATTTTATTTATTTGGCAGAGAGAGCACAAGCAGAGGGAGAGAGAGGGAGAAGCAGGCTCCCTGCTGAGCAAGGAAACCAATGTGGGACTCGATCCCAGGACCCTGGGATCATGACCCGGGCTGAAGGCAGCTGCTTAACTGACTGAGCCACCCAGGCATCCCTGTCCTTTCTTTTATTACTGTGCTCTATCACGTTGATTGATTTGTGAATGTTGAACCATGCTTGCATCCCAGGAATAAATCCCACTTGGTCCTAGTGAATAATTCTTTTAAAGTACTGTTGGATCCTATTGGCTAGTGTCTTGGTGAGTATTTTGGCATCCATGTTCAACAGGGATATTGGCCTGAAATTCTTCTTTCTGATGGGGTCTTTGTCTGGTTTTGGGATCAGGGTAATCCTGGCCTCATAGAACGAATTTGGAAGTTTTCCTTCCATTTCTACTTTTTGAAACAGCTTCAGTAGAATAGGTATTACTTCTTCTTTAAATGTTTGATAGAATTCCCCTGGGATGCCATCTGGCCCTGAACCCTTGTTCTTTGAAGTTTTTTATTTATTTATTTATTCATGAGAGACAGAGAGAGAGAGAGGCAGAGGCAAAGGGAGAAGCAGGCTCCCCGCAGAGTGGGGAGCCCAATGCGGGACTCGATCCCAGGACCCTGGGATCATGACCTGAGCTGAAGGCAGACGCTTAACCGACTGAGCCACCCAGGCATCCCAACCCTTGTTCTTTGGAAGGGTTTTGATTATTGCTTCAATTTCCTTGCTGGTACGGTTCTCTTCAGGTTGTCTATTTCTTCCTATTTCAGGTATGGTAGTTTATAAGTTTCCACGAATGCATCCATTTCTTCCAGATTGCCTAATTTGTTTGGCATATAGCTGCTGATAATAAGTTCTAACAATTGTCTCTATTTCCTTTGTATTAGTCATGATCTCTCCCCTATCATTCATGATTTTATGAGTTTGGGTCCTTTCTCTTCTTTTGGATAAGTCTGGCCAGAAGTTTATTGATCTTATTAATTCTTTCAAAGAACCAGCTTCTAATTTCATTGATCCATTCTACTGTTCTTCTGATTTCTATTTCATTAATTTCTGCTCTAATCTTCATTATTTCTCTTCTCCTGCTTGGTTTAGTCTTTATTTGCTGTTCTTTCTCCATCTCCTTTAGGTGTAAGGTTATCTTGTGTATTTGAGATTTTTAAAATTTTTTGAGAGAGTCTTGTATTGAAATGTACTTCCCTCTTAGGACCACCTTTGCTGAATCCCAAAGGTTTTAAACCAATGTGTTTTCATTCTCATTAGTTTCCATGAATTTTTAAAATTCTTCTTTCATCTCCTGTTTGACCTATTCATTCTTTAGTAGGATGCTCTTTAACCTCCAAGTGTTTGAGTACCTTCCAAATTTCCTCTTATGATTGAGTTCAAGTTTCAAAGCATTATGGTCTAAAAATATGCAGGGAATAATCCCAATCTTTTGGTATTATTTGAGACCTGATTTGTGGCCTAGTATGTGATCTATTTTGGAGAAAGTTTCGTGTGCACTTGAGAAGAAGAGTATTCTGTTGTTTTAGGATGGAATGTTCTGTATATAGCTACAAAGTCCATCTGGTCCAGTGTGTCATTTAAAGCCCTTGTTTCCTTGTTAATCTTCTGATAGATGATCTGTCCATTGCTGTGAATGGGGTGTTGAAGTCCCCTATTATTATTGTATTATTATCAATGTATTTCATTACTTTGGTTATTAACTGGTTGATATCTAATTGGATGTTCCCCAATTAGAAGCATAAATATTTATAATTGTTAGATCTCCTTGTTTGGTAGAACCTTTAAGTATGATATAATGTCCTTCTTCATCTCTCTATAGTCTTTGGTTTAAAATCTAATTTGTCTGGTAAGAGGATTGCTATCCCAGCTTTATATTGAGGTCCATTAACGTGGTAAATTGTTCTCCATCCCCTTAGTTTCGGTCTGGAGGTGTATTTGGCTCTAAAATGAGCCTCTGTAGACAGCATATGGATGGGTCTTGCTTTTTTATCCAATCTGATATCCTGTGTCCTTTGCCTGGAGCATTTAGCCCATTTACATTGAGAGTAACTATTGGAAGATATGAATTTAGTGCCATTGTATTGCCTGTGAAGTCCTTCTTTCTGTATAATGTCTTTGTTTCTTTCTGGTCTATGTTACTCTTGGGGTCTCTTTTTGCTTACAGGATCCCCCTTAATATATCTCCCCACAGATTCATGTCTCTGCACCTCCTACCTTGCAAAAAAACCAGTTGCTTTTCTACTTGTAGAGTTCCAGATATATTTTCTTACATCTCAGGTTGAATTCATGGGTGTTCAGAATGGTTTAAATATCCAGCTAAATTCAAGGGACCAGATGAAATAGATCCCCTACTGTTCCACCATCTTGCCTCTCTCTAAAATCAGTAATTTCCCCTTGTAAAACTTTTCTAGGGTTTTCCATGGGTTAAAAATGGCAAGGCAATAATGCAACCTTCAAGGCATAGGATGGCATGGCATGGTACTTCAGTCCATTCACCAGGCACCCATCAGAGCCTAGGATGCAATGGAGAAGTGGAGAGATGCCAGCATGTCTCCTATGGGCATTTTATGGCAGGAATACCTTTGTGGTAAGGAAGGATGGTGATTGATAGCGATTCTTTGAGGGACACCTCCGGTCGCTTTTGACACATGGAATCTCTGACATATCTTGCGTGGGACACCACCCAGGAGTTGAGGGGATTTGGTAATGGACCTTCTTTACTTTCCTGGGAGCATGGTTAAAGTGCTAAAGCATTGATTCCTGGATATAGGTTTGTGAACAAATTGCAAAAAAACTAAAGATATTTGGATCTGCTGGTAAACATGCTTTGTACTTAATTGATTCATTAAATTGCCATCTAAAGAATTCTGATGTAACAGTTCACAATTGATTACTACTTAGTCTTTATTGGAGACTAAGGTTTCTAAGAGTGCAAAATTCTACTAAATGTAATTAAGACTGATGGGAATAAGGAAAGCAACTCTCTATGTAGAAAACTGGGAGATATATAAGAAAGATACAAGAAATGAGAATGCAATTTTATTGAAGGTAAAAGAAGGTAATTTTGTCCTAAATGAGACTGGTTGTTTGGAAAAAAGTGGCTTGGGACAAAATCTGAATGCCAAGGAAAGTTGTAGAAAGTTTGTGATGGGAAAACTTTGGAAAGGAAATTTAGTTGTGGTCAGGACAGACTAAGATCGAAATGAATGGATTTTAAAGTACACTGGTATAAGATTGAAAGTCTGTGTTCTCTCTGTTCAAAAAGACAAGTTTTCTTGAGAAGAAAGTAAATAGTTGTTTTCTCTTTGTCTGCCCAGAAAAACCAGTTTCTATGTTTTGCCTTTATCAGGTCTTTAACATCCCTAATCCTACTTAGGCATGTGCTTTAAAACTTTCTAAGCTTTTAACAAACTTCCCCAAGATTTAAATAATGAACAAAGTCTCATTGACTAATTAGGCTTGTTTGTTTGGTAAGTTACATTCTGGAATAAGGTCATCATCACTCCACACTGAAGTGTTATGTGTCACAGAAATAACTGAGTTTCCTTGTCAATTACATTATAATGAAGTCTCATATCAGATCATTAACAATGTCCATTTCTGAGTTTTTGTCATTTATAATTGTTCTTATTCTCTTGCAAAATGGGTTTCATCTTCAAGGAGAGTCATAAAAAGGACTTTTAGGATAAATACAGGTATTCAATATCTTTAAGATAAAAACTGAAATGAGTAAGAATTCCAGAACTAACTAAAAAGCTGCATTCAAATTAAACAAGAATTAGTAACATGGAACTAAATGAACTAAAAAGATGATTATAGTATTGTGAATCTTGTTTGAAACATTGCTGGTTCTCTAATGTTTACTCTTCCAGATTAAGGAAACTTTCTCTTAAGATATCTATGACTTACAGAAACATGATAAAGTATTCATTTGTGAACAAATTGCAGCATTTAACTTTTCTCTCTATCTGAACCCTCGAAATTCAAAAGGTCTCAGTCAGTATTCTTTCTTCCATGGCAATCATAGTCATTTGCATAAATTCAATAAGAATCTGTTCTCCTTGTAATAGGACACCATTGGAAACATTGGTTATTTTACCAAGGCTTTGACTAGAATGTCATATTTGAGAGAGACATGCATAGATATGACCAGACAGTTTTAAAGAACTGAGGTTGGCTTTATGAAACATGGAGCCATAAAGCCCCATGGAAATGTTGGCCTGATACCTTGCTTAGAGTGTTCCCAGGAGCCTCACGAGGTGATTAAAGAATGCCACTTCCTGGCAGGTGCAGGAATCTCAGGATATATTGGGGACTTCACAAAAAGGAATCTGCCCACATTTACAAGTATCACAGGCATGTCTGATGGCAAGTACTTGGCTTGGCTTCTGGCCTGGAGAGGCTACTAAAAGTTCAACCTAGAGATTCCTTATAAAAGTTCCAGCAAAGCATATTCTAAAAAAAAGATCTGTAATCAATCACTATTCTTGCTGAGCTTATGTAAATAATTAGGCCAAGTTTGTCAAAATTGGACTTACAAATTAGTCTTGGTTTGGCTATCTTTGGAAATAAGGGCGATTTTAGAGAGAAAAAAATTATGTTTTTATAACACATCTTTGTGGGTGCTCTGATTGTCTTTAAATATTTGTTGTTTGCCTAAGCTAGACAACTTGAGGTAAACTTCAGGGAAATTACCACAGTAGCTCATGTATGGGCAATCTCCTTGCTTGTTACTCTGTGCAGATAATAACAGCACCCCATGGGCATATAATTATTTGAACAACTGGAAAATGGGACAGATCCCCCAACAATTGTATAACTCAGCTATCACCTTGACCAATTCTATGTGGCTAGGATGACAAAACTGCTCCTTAAAAGCCAGAGCATACCCCACTCTATGGGGTTAACTATGGACTTGTGGAGATAATGAGTGACCCCACTTTCTTTATTATTAGATTTGATGATGGACTTGGGGATGCCCTTATCTCTTCAGACAACTCTTCTCCTACTCACCACTGATCGCTTGTAATTAGGATATTGTTAACACTGGACCTCAAACAAAGAGGTCTTCTTGATGGCATTATCCCTTAGCCATATTTATCCTAAAAGCCACCTCTATTGATGTACAATTGCAAACAAAGGCTTAAGCCAAGCATACAACTGGTAGGAGCCTCAAAGCTCACTATGGGACAGTCCCTGACTGGAATAACTTCACATCAGGTCCAGAATGTCTTAGACATCAAAGGCCACCAATGAATGATGGGGGCCAACTTATTAAATACCAAGTTATGCTTATAGATATGCCTGAAATAATACTTGAAACCTGTCAAATTTTAAACCCAGCTACCCTTATGCCTGGAACTGACCATTGTACATCTATAGAGCATAAACTGTTCAGAGGTTGCTGATCTTGTTTATGATAGTCAACCAGATTTAAAAGATTCAAAGATTCCCTACTTGAAAATACAGATAACAGCTGCTTTACTGATGGCAATAGTTTCATGGAAAAAAGAAATAAGAAAAGCTGGGTATGCTATAGTGCTCACTCATGCTTTGCAATTGCCAAAGCCTTAAAAATTAATATTTATACTGACTCCAAATATGTCTTCCTAGTCCTACCTGCCCACAGAGCAATTTGGAAGAAAAGGGGATTATTATCAAGCCATAACTCCACAATCAAATATGGGCCTGAAATTATTACTCTTCTTAAGGCTGTACACCTACCTAAAGAGGTAGCTGTAATTCACCTCAAAGGACATCAAAGGATATGACCTTAGAATCTAAAGGAAACAATTCACTAGACCATGCAGCCAAGCAGGCAGCAAAAATAAACAAATATTAAGTCTTTTACTAACCTCCCCAAATTTCACATAGCCCAGGAAAGAGGATATTAAAAAATGTACAGGACTAGCTTGTTAATAATGAAGGAAAAAAACTTTATACCCAAAAATAACCAATGGAAGGTAATATAGGGTTTACACCAGGCTGCTGATTTGGGTAAAAAGGCCACGGAGAGGGGTGCCCCAGGGGCTCAATTGGTTAAACAGTTGCCTTCAGCTCAGGTCATGATCCCAAGGCCCTGAAATTGAGCCCCGTGTCAGGCTCCTCGTCGGGGAGCCTCCTTCTCCCTCTCTCAGACTTGTGCTCTCTCATTCTCTCTCTCTCAAATAAATAAATAAAGTCTTAAAAAAAAAAAGGCCACAAAGATGACAAAAACTTTGCTAAGAGAAATTGTCCCTAGATTTGGAATCCCTTGGTCCCTACAAAGTGACAAGAGACCGTCTTTTATTACACAAATTAAAAAAATAGCGCTCCAAAACTGAATAGCCCTTGATATTTTGACTGCAGTTAAAGGAGGCTCAGAATTAGATGACTGTCTTCTAACGGGACCCAGTGGCTTTGTGGCTCTGATTTGTGTCCATGGCTTCCCTCAGGCTAGATAGGCCACTGTACTCTAGGTTTTGCCTGGATGCACAGATGTATTATTAAAACCATTACCAACCCAGCCAACCTTCCAAATTTAAAACAATGTTGGACACATTCTGTGTCTCACTGGTATGACCAATTAACATCCATCTTTGTTCCCTCTTTGGGCCTGGAGGGTGTTGTTGGCACATGGATACTCTTAATAAGTACATGGTCAAAGCCCTAAGTGATCCTCAAAATAGCATTTCTCTACTAAATACTGAAGTAACATAAATGCGTAAAGCAGTTTTACAAAATAGAATGACATTAGATGTTTTAACTGTTACACAAGGTGAAATGTGCTATCATAAAAACTAAATGCTATGTATACGTTCCAGATTACCACAAAATATTTCTGGTTTTCTGACATGAAAACTCAAATTGGTGCTTTAAATGATCCCTCTCTTTCCTTTAATGATTGGTTAAGCTTCTGAACAGGAAAATGATTTTTGTCAACTATCAAAGGACTCTCATTTGGGCTTCTTTTTCTTTTTGTTACACTAATCATGTTTTGCTGTTTTCTCCCATGTCTCTCCACTTGGTGCTGGGACTCCTTCACTGCCATAACTTCAAGCCAACAGATGACCCTTTCCACTCAGGAAGATCCACACATGGATTCTCCCTTGGATTCAGCTTCCTCTGCCTTTTGTAACTCCTATATTTATATAAGCCGCAACTGACCAATGTTGACCCATACGTAGGGACATCTCTACACCCCTATTCAGTGGGAAGAAATTACAGAACATGAGACCTTCCACCCTCAGCAACCTTAATGATTTAAGGGTCAAAATCATTCAGGGAGAATGATGTGGGAAACAAAGGCAAAAGAGAAATTGTTAAATTTCCTTACTACCTACAGCCCATTAACAAGTCCTTAAAATAGGCAAAATGACATTCCTCTAGAAACTCAACTGCCTCAATGTTGACACTTTGTTACAGGCAAAAGGCAATCCTAAAAAAAAAAAAAAAGGCAATCCTAGCTCGACCCCCCTCTACTTTAACATATAAAAATTCCTTTAGAAATTTCCTTTATCTCTAAAATAAGTAAATAAAATCTTTAAAAAGGTGGGGAAGGCACCTGGGTGGCTCAGTCCACTAAATGTCTGCCTTTGGCTCAGGTCATGATCCCAGGGTCCTGGGATCGAGCCCCGCATTGGGCTCCCTGCTCAGCGAGGAGCCTGCTTCTCCCTCTTCCTCTGCTGCTCCCTCCCTGTTTATGCTCTCTCACTATCTCTCAAATAAGTAAGTAAATAAATAAATAAATAAACTGTTAAAAAAAAAGAGATTTCCTTTATCTCTAAATCCCCCAAGATATGTGTTGTCAACCATCCTGCAAGCATATGGCCCACCAAAATACATCTGAAGAGTCTCATGACTCAGGCTCTTAGACAGTAATAAATGACCTCCCAACAATAGCTAGCCCCCTCAAGGTCCTGAAAACCTTGCTTCCAAAATCCTTAGAGACTTATGCTATCCCAAACCCCTTCCCAACTCGAAAGTATATAATGGGCCACTCCTCATGACTCCAGTGCATCTCTTCCTGACCAAGGGTCCTGTTTCTGTGCTTTAATAAAACCACCTTTTTGCACCCAAAGACATCTCA
The DNA here is from genome assembly GCF_002201575.2 of Neomonachus schauinslandi. Classification (NCBI taxonomy): domain Eukaryota; kingdom Metazoa; phylum Chordata; class Mammalia; order Carnivora; family Phocidae; genus Neomonachus; species Neomonachus schauinslandi. The sequence continues at coordinate 41,477,360 of NC_058404.1, forward strand.
AGAATTCTTTCTTGGCTGTCAGGTTCTAACCTTAATGTCTTTCCTACATCCTATTGTACGTCTACCACATGAGTGAACATTTAATTAGATTTTAAATAACATGTGATATATTTCCCTTTCAAACTGTATTTCCTGGCTTCTGGTCAGCATATGCTAGCTTTCTTGTCTAGTAAGAATTTGCTCACTGTCACTTGATTATGATTTGCACTAAATTTCCAAGGAACTCAACCTCAGAAATTATACCATATTTCTATTTAAAAAACTGAGCAGAGAGAAGGGAAAAAACATTTACCTCCTACTGAAAAAAAAAAAATACATAACTAAGATTACACTTATCTGCCTTTTTTTTTTTTTGGTCATTAGTTATATGTAAATATTGTGAATATACTTATAAATAAATAGGACAATGAATATGTAATAATAGATAATATAGATATCTAATTATCCCTTTTTTAATTTTTTAAAGTTTTTACTTAAATTCTAGTTAGCTAACATATATGGTAAAATTGCTTTCAGATGTAGAATATAGTGGTTCATCACTTCTTAAAACTCCCAGGGCTCACCACAGCAAGTGCCCTCCTTAATACCCAGCACCCATTTAGCCTATCACCAACTCACCTCCCTTCCACTAACGCTCTGTTTCTTCCCTGAAGTTAAGAATCTCTTATGCATTGCTAACTTTTCTTTTCCCCCCCCTTCCTCTATGTTCTCTGTTTTGTTTCTTAAGTTCCACATATGAGTGAAATCCTACGGTATTTGTCTTTCTCTGACAATACTGAAATACTGACATATTTCACTTAGCATAATACACTCTAGCTCCATCCCTATCATTGCAAATGGCAGGATTTCATTCTTTTTGGTGGCTACACAATATTCTATTGTATATATATATCACATCTTCTTGATCCATTCACCAGTCGATGGACATTTGGACTCTTTCCATAGTTTGGCTATTGTTGATAATGCTGCTATCAACATCGGGGCACGTGTGCCCCTTAGAAAATGTATTTTTGTATCCTAAATGCATATTTTGTATCCTAAATACTTAGTAGTGCAATTGCTGGATCATAGGGTAGTTCTATTTTGAACTTTCTGAGAAAATTCCATACTGTTTTTCAGAGTGGCTGCACAAGTTTGCATTCCCAAAACAATATAAGAGAGTTCCCTTTTCTCCACATCCTTGCCAACATCTGTTGTTTCCTGTGTTGTTAATTTCAGCCATTCTGACAAGTATGGGGTGGTATCTCATTGTGGTTTTGATTTGGATTTCCCTGATGATATTGAGAAACTTTTCATGTGTCTGTTATCCATCTAGATGTCTTTGGGAAAGTGTCTATTAATGTCTTCTGCCCATTTTTTGCCTGAGTTATTTATTTTTTGGTTGTTGAATTTAGTAAGTTCTTTATAGATTTTGGATACTAACCCTTTATCAGATATGTCATTTGCAAATATCTTCTCCCATACTGTAGGCTGCTTTTTAGTTTTGTTGTATGTTTCCTTCTCTGTGCAGAAGCTTTTTATCTTTATGAAGCCCCAATAGTGTATTTTTGCTTTTGTCTCCCTTGCCTCCAAATATGTGTTGAGTAAGAAGTTGCTGCAGCCGAGGTCAAAGAGGCTATTACCTGTGTTCTATTCTAGGATTTTGATGATTTATTGTCTCACCTTTAGGTCTTTCACCCATTTTGAATTTATTTTTGTGTATGGTGCAGGAAAGTGATCCAGTTTCATTCTTTCACATGTTGCTTTACAGTTTTCCCTACACCATTTGTCGAAAAGACTGTCTTTTTTCCATCGGATATTCTTTCTTGCTGTGTCCAAGATTAGGTGACCATGGAGTTATGGGTCCACTTATGGGTTTCTATTCTGTTCCATTGGTCTACATGTCTGTTTCTGTGCCAGTATCATACTGTCTTGATGACTATAGCTGTAATATAGCTTGAAGTCCAGAATCGTGATGCCTCCAGTTTGCTTTTCTTTTTCAGGATTGCTTTGGCTATTCAGGGTCTTTTCTGGTTACATACAAATTTTAGGATTATTTGTTCTAGCTATGTGAAAAATGCTGGTGGTATTTTGATGGGGATTGCACTAAATATGTAGATTGCTTTGGGTGGTATAGACATTTTAACAATGTTTGCTCTTCCAATCCATGATCACGGAATGTTTTTCTATTTCTTTGTGTGTTCCTCAATTTCTTTCATAAGTGTTCTATAGTTTTCAGAGTACAGTCTTTTATCTTTTTGGTTAGGTTATTCCTAGGTATCTAATGGTTTTTGGTGCAATTGCAAATGGGATTGATTCTTTGGTTTCTCTTTCTACTGCTTCACTACTGGGGTATAAAAATGCAACAGATTTCTGTACATTCATTTTATATCCTGTGACTTTGCTGAATTCATGTATTAGTTCTAGCAATTTTTTGTTGGAGTTTTTTGTGTTTTCTACATAGAGTATCATGTTTTCTGCAAACAATGAAAGTTTGGCTTCTTCCTTGCCAATTTGGACGCTTTTTATTTCTTTTGTTGTCTGATTGCTGAGGCTAGGACTTCCAGTACTATATTAAACAACAATGGTGAGAGTGGACATTCCTGTTTTGTTCCTGAGCATAAAGGAAAAGCTCTCAGTTTTTCACCATTAAGGATTAAATTAGTTGTAGTACTTTTGTAATGGTCTTTATGATGTTGAACAACATTGTTCTATGCCTACTTTGTTGAAGTTTTTTTCATCATGAATTCATGCTGTATTTTGTTAAATGCTTTTTCTGCATCTATTGAGAGACCCATATGGTTCTTAGGTGTATCATGTTGGTTGATTTGTGAATACTGAACCACCATTGCAACCCAGGAATAAATCCAACTTGATTGTGGTGAATACTTTTTTTAGTGTACTGTTGGATTCAATTTGCTAGTATTTTGTTGAGAATTTTTGCATCCATGTCCATCAAGAATATTGGCTTGTAATTCTCCTTTTTAGTGGGGTCTTTGTCTAGTTTTGGAATCAAGGTAATGCTGGCCTCATAGAGTGAGTTTGGAAGTTTTCTTTCTCTTTCTATTTTTTGCAACAGTTTGATGAGAACAGAGATTAACTCTTCTTTAAATGTTTGGTAGAATTCCCCAGGGAAGACACTTGTCCCTGGACAAATCTCTCTTTTGTTGTTGAGAGATTTTTGATTACTGATTACTGATTCAATTTCTTTGCTGGTTATGGGTCTGTTCAAATTTTCTATTTCTATTTCTTCCTTTTTTGGTAGTATGTATGTTTCTAGGCATTTATCCACTTCTTCCAGATTGCCCAGTTTGTTGACATATATTTTTTCATAATATTCTATTATAATTGTTTGTATTCCTGTGGTGTTGGTTGTGAGTTCTCCTCTTTCATTTATGATTTTATTTATTTGGTTCCTTTCTCTTTTCTTTTTGATAAGTCTGGCTAGGCATTTATCAATTTTATTAATTCTTTCAAAGAACCAATTTAGTTTACCCATTTAGTTGATCTTAGTTCAGTAGTTGATCTGTTCTCTTGGTTTTTTGTTTGTTTGTATATTGTTTATTTCTCCTCTAAACTTTATTATTTCCACCTTCTGCTGGCTTTAAGCTTTATTTGCTGTTCCTTTTCTAGCTCCTTTAGATATAAGTTTAGGTTGTTTATTATTTCCTGAAGTAGGCCTATATTGCTATGTTCTTCCTTATTTTGATCACCTTTGCTGTATCCCAAAGGTTTTGGACTGTGGTGTTTTCATTTTCATTTGCTTCCATGTATTTTTAAAAAATTTCTCCTTTAACTTATGGGTTAACCCATTCACTCTTTTGTAGGATGTTTTTTTATCCTCCATGTATTTCTGTTCTTTCCAATTTTTTTCTTGTGGTTGCCTTCAAGTTTCATAGCACTGAGATCTGAAAATATGCATGGTACAATCTCAATCTTTCTGTACTGGTTGAGGCCTGATTTGTGACCCATTATGTGATCTATTCTGGAGATTGCTCCATGTGCACTCAAAAAGAATGGGTATTCTGCAGCTTTAGGATGAATTGTTCTGAATATATTTGTTAAGTCCATGTGGTCCAGTGTTTTATTCAAAGCCATTGTTTCCTTGTTGATCTGTCCATTGCTGTATGTGCAATGTTAAATTCCTCTACTATTGTATTGTGAATGATTTTTTTTTGTTGTTTGTTTGTTATTAATTAATTTATATATTGGGTGCTCCCAACTTGGGAGCATAAATATTTTAATTGTTAAATCTTGTTGGGTAGGCCACTTTATTATGATATAGTGCCCCTCTTCATCTCTTGTTACAATCTTTGTTTTAAAATCTAGTTTGTCGGGGTGCCTGGGTGGCTCAGTCGTTAAGCGTCTGCCTTCGGCTCAGGTCACGATCCCAGGGTCCTGGGATCGAGTCCCACGTCGGGCTCCCTCTCCCACTCCCCCAGCTTGTGTTCCTGCTCTCACTGTGTCTCTCTCTGTCAAATAAATAAATAAAATTAAAAAAAAAATCTAGTTTGTCTGATATAAGTATGGCTATTCTGGCTTTCTTTTGACATCCATTAGCATGATAGATGGTTATCCATCCCCTCAATTTCAATCTGCAGGTGTCTTTAAGTCTGAAATGAGTTTCTTGTAAGAAGCATATAGATGGGTCTTATTTTTTAATCCATTCTAACACCCTGTGCCTTTTGACTGGAGCAGTTATTCCATTTACATTCAAGTAATTATTGAAAGATATGAATTTAGTGTCATTGTGTTACCTGTAAAGTTGCTGTTTCTGGAGATTTTCTCTGTTCCTTTTTGTCTGTGAAACTCTTTTATCTTTTCTTCTATTCTGAATGACAGCTTTGCTAGATAAAGAATTCTTGGCTGCATTTTTTCCCCATTCATCATGTTGAATATATCATGTCACTGTCTTCTGGCCTGCCAGATTTCTTGGATAGATCTGCTATGAACCTGATATGTCTTCCCTTGTAAGTTAGGGATTTCTTCCTTATTGTTTTTGTATTAACTTTTTAAGGGTTGATGAAAGAAAACTCTCTAAAGGACTGATATGCAAAGGAAGACATTTGAGATTTCTTTCTAGTCAACATGACTGTATATAGTCTTTGTTCAAACCAGAAGCCTAATCTAATGCCTACAACACATGCATTGTATATCTGTGGATGAGTTGCCTAAAGGAAAACCATGTCATCCTTGAGACATCAATCAATGCTCCTCCTGGTCCCTGCATTCCTTCATGATAAAATCCCGAATTCTTGGGGTGCCTGAGGGGCTTAGTCAGTTAAGTGTCTGACTCTTGATTTTGGCTCAGGTCATGATCTCACTGTTGTGAGATGGAGCCCTACATTGGGTGCCATGCTGGGTGTGGAGCTTGCTTAAGATTCTCTCTCTCCCTCTCCTTTTGCTCCTCTCCTCCCACTCATATGCTCCCTATCAAAAAGCAAAACAAAACAAAAACCCAAAAAACTGTGATTCCTGCTTATATGCAAGTCTATAATTTCTGAGCATTTACCAGATGTAAAAAAGTATATAGCTCTGTGGAAAATGTTCATTCTCCAAGCACTTTCTTCCCTGTGAAGAGTGCATTTCTTGGGGAGTTGTCCTAACTTGTGCTGGAATAAAATTCTCTTTCTTACTTTTAGAGATTCTAAAAGGTTGTTAAATCTGCATTGAAAAGTGAGAGGAGTTAATGTAAAAATATGGAAGCTTAGGGGAAATGACCAGTGAGCCCTCCATACCAACATTGCTATAATAATTTAATTTTGGATATTTAAAGTAGTGTCAGTTCTGACAAGACTTACTAAAGAAATAAATATATGTTCCATTATTACTCAGATTCCTTTTTATTTTAGTCATTTCTTCATTTACTACATATTTATTTAAAATGTGTGAGTCACCAGGATCTAGAGGCAAGATGGCAGAAGAGTGGGGGACCTCGTTTCATTTGGTCCCTTGAATTTAGCTAGATAACTATCAAATAATTCTAAACTCCCATGAATTCAACCTGAGATATAAGGAAAGAATATCGAACTCTACAAGTAGAAAAGTGACCACTTTTTGCAAGGTAGTACATGCAGAGAAGTGATTCTGAGGAGATATATCAGAGGATAAACAGTGGGGGAAGGGAGTCCCAGTAAGCCATTTGCTGGAAAGTGATATATCCCCAGAGGGCAAAATCAGAACCCTTAAAAATCTGCTCCAGTGAGAGACCCCCCTGCCTGAAAGGTGCATCATATAAAATAGGGCAGAATTCTAGGTGGGTCAGTGTGGTCTCAGGATCCCAGGAGTCACAGAAAGAATGGGGGTGCCTGAGCTGGTAGAGTTCCCAAGCATTGGAGTGGGGAAACATGTTAAGGTCAATAAGCCCAAGAGGAAGGTCTCAGCTTGTTTCACCATAAAATGCAAGCCAGGGCCCAATTGGGTTACTGCTCTGCATGGGGACCCTGCAAAAGACAGGAAGATGGGAAGGGGAGGTGGGTGGGGAGATAGGGTAACTGGGTGATGGGCATTAAGGAGGGCATGTGATGTGATGCACACTGGGTGTTATATGCAACTGATGAATTATTGAACACTACATCTGAAACTAATGATGTACTCTCTGTTGGCTAATTGAATTTAAATAAAAAAATAAAAAACATTCAAAAATTAAAAAAAACAAGGGGAAATTACCCAATTTTATAATTTAAGTAGTTAATAGAGGACATTGATGGAAAACTGTAAAGATAGAAATGCATTATGGTCTAAGCGACATTCCAATACATGTAGTCTTTGCAGCCAACTTCTCTAGGAAAATGTCCCTGGTTGGGTTTAAATTCAATCAGGTACTGGTTTTGGCTGGCTCCCAGTGGAGTTCTCATGACCAGAAGTGGCTAGACCAAGGATGTGAAGGGGATCACATTAGATCAATCAGGAGGAAACCTCACATGGGAGTCTTAAAAATGGTAGCTGTCCTTGTGACTTAAGTGGCTGTCCTGTGCCCAAGACAGACAACTTTGTAAAGGGCAGTAATAAAGAGAGGGCATCAAGTTTCTGGGTCTTATTACCATTACAGCCAGGGTACTAACTTCTGCCCAAAAGGCAGGCTTTTTTCTCCCCATAGAGTAGCAACAGGATAGAGGATTGAGGCCTGGGCAATTGACATAAGTGTTCCAACATGACTATACTCCTTGAAGAGCCCCTGGAGTGAGAGTAAGGAAGGGGAAGGGAAGTACTCACCAAGTTTGCACCACAGCTCAGAGTCCAGCTGAGACTCTGGACTCCAAGCCCCACGTTTGGGTGCTGTATGATATAGGAAAGACAGTTTGAAGCCAATGTGCAAAAAGATGGTTTTATTAAAGCACGGGAACAGGACCTGTGGGCAGAAAAAGATGCACTGGGGTCATGTGGAGTAGCCCATTATATACTTTCAAGTTGGGAAGGGATTTGGGATAGCATAAGTCTCTAAGGAATTTTGGAAACAAGGTTTCCAGAACCTTCAGGGGGCTAGCTATTGTTGGGAGAAGGCCATTTATTACTGTATAAGAAAGTCTGAGTTATGAGACCCTTCAGATATATATTGGTGGGTCATATGCTTGGGGGATGACTGCCAACACATATCTTGGGGGTATAGAGACAAAGGAAATTTCTAAAGGAATTTTTATATGTTAAAGTAGACTTACAGGATCAGAGTGGGGTGAGGTTGGGCTGGGATTGCCTTTTGCCCTTAGCACAGTGTCAACATCGAGACAGTTGAGTCCTAGAGGAATGTCACTCTGCCTGTTTCAAGGACTTGTCAATAGGCAAGGAAATTTAATAATTTCTCTTCTGCCTTTGTTTCCCACATCACAATATATAGGATTGTAAATGAGAATTGTCCTCAGAAAGAATATGACCTGATTTAGGTCACATAATTAATAAACAAATGAAACAACATAAAACACTATGTAGCTAACCTTAACATCATATAAAATAGTTTATAGTGATTGAAGAGTTCTGATGAGGGCTGGAAGTGTGAAGGAAGTTTTCATGAAGAAGGTAACATTTATCTAGGTAAATCGATAGTCCATTTGAAACTGTGAATTGATGTTTGGTACTTTGAATATAACAAAAGGAAATTGTCACACTAGAGGCTTAGTCAGTGCCTTGAGGGGTATCTGGGACTCACAGATAATGCTATCAATAGCTACCAGTTATTGAGTACTTTGCCTTGGGGCATGAAATCCTTGGAGACAGTAAGTAGCGAACAATTCAAAACATTGGTATCTGGTTTTGAAAAAATAAGTGACTGCTCTGGGAACAATATTTTTCTATTTCTGTTTTCTAAAAACAAAACAAAATAAACAAAAACTGGGAGAATCTAGTCTATTTGTAAATAAATCTTTCTTAAAAATCATGTTTAGTGGTAGATCAGTATGTGGTTTTTCTTTGTAACTACAAAAGAATTATAAAAACAGAATGACATTGGTTTTACAAATTTTTCTGCATTTATACCTATTTATTTAAATTAAAAAGGATTCCTAATGCTTAAACACATAAAAATAAAAATAAAATTGTGAAAAGTACAGTATAAAAATATTTTTAAAAAGAATAAAATTGGACAGACTTCTGCAGAAGATGGCAGAATAAGAGGACCCTAAACTCACTTCATCCCATGGATACAACTAAATAACACTCACAACAGTGTAAACAACCCAGAAAATGACCAGACTGGCAGAACAAACTCTACAACTACATGTAGCAAAGAGGCCACGTTGAATAAGATAGGAAGGGTGGAGACACAATGAGGAGCTAAATTTCATGGGTCTGGCCCCAGAAGGAGGGGAGCCACTGGTGTAGAGAGGAGTAAGAAACAGACTATTACACCAGGGAGCCTGCACAGGGAAGACAAATCCCCATGGTATTCAGCTTTGAAAATTGGAGGGGCCAAATTTCAAGATTTCTTTTTTTCTTTTTTTTTTTTTTAAGCTTCAACCAAGATTTCTTACAACCAATGGACTGGAACTTTAAAAATCAGTGGGCTTGACTCTGGGAAAGACCAGAGGGTGATAGGAAGCTGAGTCCCTGCTTTTAAAAAGACAGCATACAACACAGCCCTCAGAGATACAGCATATAAGCAGCAGTTTGAAGAATGCCTGAGGCATTGTTCCACATAGTACTAGAAGTCCTAGCCTCAGCAATCAGACAACAAAAAGAAATAAAAGGCATTCAAATTTCCAAAGAAGTAGTCAAACTCTCACTCTTTGCAGATAACATGATACTTTATGTGGAAAACCCAAAAGACTCCACCACAAAATTTCTAGAACTCATATAGCAATTTGCCAAAGTGGCAGGCTACAAAATCAATGCAGAGAAATCAGTTGTATTTCTATATGCAAACAACATGACTGGAGAAAGAGAAATTAAGGAATCAGTCCCAATTATAATTGCACCAAAAACCATAAGATATTCAGAATAAATTTAACCAAAGAGGTGAATGATCTGTACTCTAAAATCCATGGAACAATTATGAAAGAAATTGAGGAAGACACAAAGAGATGGAAAAACATTCCATAAATATTGTTAATATGTCTATGCTACCCAAAACAATCTACACATTCAATGCAATCCCTATAAAAATACCAGGGACATTTTTCACAGAGCTGGAACAAACAATCTTAAAATTTGTATGGAACCAGAAAAGACCCCTAGTTGTCAGGGGAATATTGAAAAAGAAAACCAAAACTGGTGGCATGACAATGCCGGACTTCAAGCTCTATTATAAAGCTGTAATCATCAAGGCGGTATGGTACTGGCACAAAAACAGATACATAGATCAGTGGAACAGAATAGAGAACCCAGAAATGGATCCTCAACTCTATAGTCAACTAATTGTTGACAAAGCAGGGAAGATTTTCCAATGGAAAAAAGACAGTCTCTTCAATAAATGGTGCTGGGAAAATTGGATAGTCATGCTGAAGAATGAAACTGTACCATTCTCCTTCATCATACACAAAGATAAACTCAGAATGGATGAAAGACTTAAATGTGAGACAAGAATCCATCAAAATCCTAGAGAAAAACGCAGGCAGCTATCTCTTTGACCTGTGCCACAGCAACTTCTTGTTGGACATATCTCCAAAGGCAAGGGAAACAAATGTAAAAATGAACTATTGGGAGTTCATTAAGATAATAAGTTTCTGCAGAGCAAATGAAACAACAAAACTAAAAGCCAACCTAGGGAATGGGAGAGGATATTTGCAAATGACATATCAGATAAAGGGCTAGTATCCATGATCTATAAAGAATTTATCAAACTCAACACCCCAAAAAACCCAAATAATCCAGTCAAGAAATGGGCAGAAGACATGAACAGACACTTCTCCAAAGAAGACATACAAATGGCCAGCAGGCACATGAAAAAATGCTCCATATCACTTGTCATCAGGGAAATACAAATCAAAACCACAATGAGATACTACCTTACACTAGTCACAATGGTTAAAATTAACAATACAGGAAACAACAAATGTTGGCAAAGATGCTGAGAAAGGGGAATCCTCTTACACTGCTGGTGGGAATGCAAATTGGTACAGTCACTCTGAAAAATAGTTTGGAGGTTCCTCAAGAAGTTAAAAATAGAGGTATCCTATGAGCCAGCAATTCTACTGCTAGGCATTTACTCCAAAGATATAAATGTAGTGATCTGAAGGGGCACCTGTACCCCAATGATCATTGCAGCGATGTCCACAATAGCCAAATTGTGGAAAGAGCTGAGATGTCCATTGACAGATGAATGGATAAAGAAATTGCTGTTCATATATACAATGGAATATTACTCAGCCTTCAGAAAGGATGAATACTTACTATTTACATCAACATGGATGGAACTGGACGGTATTAAGCTGAATGTAATAAATCAAAGAATGAAAGACAATTATCATATGGTTTCACTCATGTGTGGAATATAAGAAACAGCTCAAGGATCATAGGGAAAGGGAGGAAAAGCTGAAGGGGAAATCACCAGAGAGAGAGAAAAACCATGAGAGACTCAACTATAGGAAACAAGCTGAGGGTTGCTGGAGGGGAGGTTGGTGAGGGGATGGGATAATTGGGTGGATGGGGTAATTAGGTGATAAGCATTGAATAAGGCATATGATGTGGTGAACATTGGGTGTTATATGCAACTGATAAATTATTGAAACTACCTCTGAAACTAATGATGTATTATATGTTGGCTAATTGAATTTAAATAAAAAGTTAAAAAAGAAAAAGACAGTATAGTCCTAGCAAAATGTAGACAAATGAAGTTAAAAAAACCCACAAAAGTGTATGTAGAAACCATACATATCAGATCAGTTGATTTTCAAAAAAGGTGTCAAAAGGAGATAGAATAGTCTTTAAATAAATGATGCAACAATTTAATAAATGATTATATAAATTAATATGCATATGAATAATAAAATTGAATCCTTTCTTCATAAAAATTAAGGATCATAGACATTAATAAAAAAGTGAAAACTATAATACTTCTAGAAGACTACATAGTACAATATCTTTCTAAACTTCCAGTTGGCAAAGAGTTCCTCAGGAAAGGAAATTAAATAAGTGGAAAAAAGATAAATTGCACTCCATTGAAGTTAAAACCTTCTTCTCTTCAAAAAGACTGTTATAAATATAAAAAGTCACACCACATACTGAGAGAAAATATTTGTAGTAAGTATATCTGACAAAAACACATTCAGGATATATGGATTTAATTCAGTAATAAAAAATGATCAACAACACAATTTTTAAAAAATTTTCTATTTAAATTCAATTTAACTAGCATACACTGTATTCTTCGTTTCAGAGGTAGAATTCAGTGTATCATCAGTTGCATACAACACCCAGTGCTCATTACTTCAAGTACCCTCCTTAATGCCCATCACCCAGTTACCTCACCCCCACACCCACCTCCCCTCCAACAACCCTCAGTTTGTTCCATATAGTTAAAAGTCTTTTATGGTTTGCCTCCTCTGTTTTCCTCTTATTTTATTTTTCCTTCCCTTCCCCTATGTTCACCTGTTTTGTTTTTTAAACTCCACATATGATTGAAATAATATATTTGTCTTTTTATGACTGACTTATTTCACTTAACATAATACCCTCTAGGTCCATTTGCATGGTTGCAATCGGCAAGATATCATTCTTTTTGATGGCTTAGTAATATTCCAATCTACATATATACCTCTTTTTCTTTATGTATTCATCTCTGAAGGACATCTAGGCTCTGTACATAGTTTGGCTATTGTGGATATTGCTGCTATAAAATTGGGGTGCATGTGCCACTTTGAATCACTGTTTCTATCCTTTGGATAAATATCTAGTAGTGCAATTGCTGGGTCATAGAGTAGCTTTGAGGAACCTCCATACTGTCTTCCAGAGTGACTGCACCAGTTTGCATTCCCACCAACAGTGTAAGAGTGTTCCCATTTTTGATCATCCTCAGCAACATCTGTTGTTTCCTGAGTTGTTACTTTTAGCCATTCTGACCAGTGTTAGGTGGTTTCTCATCATGGTTTTGACTTGTATTTCCCTGATGATGAATGATTTTGAGCATTTTTTCATGTGTCTGTTGGCCATTTGTATGTTTTCGTTGGAGAAATATCTGTTCATGACTTCTGCCCATTTCTTGACTGGATTTTTTGTTTTTTGGGTACTGAGTTTGATCTTGGGTACTAGGTCTTTATCTGGTAAGACATTTGGAAATATCTTCTCCCATTCCCTAGGTTGTCCTTTGGGTCTGCTGACTGTTTCCTTTGCTGTGCAAAAGTATTTTATCTTGATAAAGTCCCAATAGTTCATTTTTGCTTTTGTTTTGCTCACCTTTGATTTGTCTAGCAAGAATTTGCTGTGGCTGAGGTCAAAGAGGTTGTTGCCTGTGTTCTTCTCTAGGATTTTGATGGATTCCTGTCTCACATTTAGGTCTTCATCAGTTTTGAGTTTACCTTTGTGTATGGTGTAAAAAAATGGTCTAGTTTCATTCTTCTACATGTGGCTGTCCAGTTTTTCCAACACCACTTATTGAAGAGACTGCCTTTTTTCCATTGGACAATCTTTCCTGCTTTGTTGAAGATTAGTTGGCCATAGAGATGAGGGTCCATTTCTGGGTTCTCTGTTCTGTTTCATTGATCAGTCTGTCTGTTTTTGTGCCAATACCATACTGTCTTATAGATTACAGCTTTGTAGTGATGCCACCAACTTTGAATTTGTTCTTCAACATTCCTCTATTTAGGGTTTTTTATGGTTCCATACAAATTTTAGTATTGTTTGTTTCAGCACTCTGAATAAATGTCCATGGTATTTTGGTAGGGATTGCTTTGAATGTGTAGATTGCTCGGAGTAACATAGACCTTTAAATAATATTTGTTTTTCCAATCCATGAGCATGGAATGTTTTTGCATCTCTTTATGTCTTCCTCAACTTCTTTCATAGATGTTCTGTGGTTTTTAGAGTACATATCTTTTAACTCTTTTTTTTTTTTAAGTTCAATTAGCAATCATGTAGTGTGTCATTAGTTTTTGATGTAGTGTTCAATGATTCATTAGTTGCATAACACCCAGTCCTTTACCTTTTTGGTTAGGTTTATTCCTAGGTATCTCATTGTTTTAGGTGCAATTATAATTTGGACTGATTACTTAATTTCTCTTTCTTCAGTCACATTGTTCACGTGTAGAAATGCAACTGATTTCTCTGCATTGACTCTATATCCTGCCACATTGCTGAATTGCTGTATGAGTTCTACTAATTTTGTGGTGGAGTTTTTTGGGTTTTCCACATTAAGTATCATGTCATCTGCAAAGAGAGAGAGTTTGACTTCTTTGCCAGTTTGAAATAATTTTATTTCTTTTTGATGTCTTATTCCTGAGGCTAGGACTTCTAGTACTATGTTGAACAACAGTGGTGAGCTTGGGCTTCCCTGTTGTGTTCCTGACCTTATGGGAAAAGCTCTGTTTTTCCCCATTATGAATGTTATTTGCTGTATGCTTTTCATAGATGACTTTTATGATATTGAGAGGTGTTCTTTGTATCCCTATATTTTGAAGAGTTTTAATCAAGAAAGGATTCTGTATTTTGTCAAATCCTTTTTCTGCATCAATTGAGAGGATCATATGGTTCTTGTCATTTCTTTTATTAATGTGATCTATCACATTGATTAATTGAGCCTGTTGAGTCACCCTCCTAGCCCAGGAATAAATCCCACTTGGTTGTGGTGAATAATCCTTTTAATGTCCTGTTGGATCCTATTGACTAGTATCTTGGTGAGAATTTTGGCATCCATGTTCCTCAGGGAAATTGGTCTGTAATTCTCCTTTTGGTGGGTTTTTTGGTTTTGGGATCAAGATAATACTGGCCTCATAGCACAAATTTGGAAGTTTTCCTTCCATTTCTATTTTTTGAAACAGCTTCAGTAGAATAGGTATTATTTCTTCTTTGGAAGAATTCCCCTGGGAAGCCATCTGGCCATGGACTCTTGTTTGTTGGGAGATTTTCGATTACTGCTTCAATTTCCTTCCTGGTTGTGGGTCTGTTCTAGTTTTCTATTTCTTCCTGTTTCAGTTTTAGTAGTTTATATGTTTCTAGGAAAGCATCCATTTCTTCCAGATTGCCTAATTTGTCAGCATATAGATGCTCATAATATGTTCTTAAAATTGTCTGTATTTCCTTGGTGTTGGTCATGATCTCTTCTTTCATTCATGATTTTATTTATTTGGGTCCTTTCTCTTGTCTTTTTGGTAATTCTGACTAGGGGTTTATTGATCTTAATAATTCAAAGAACCAGTTTCTTGTTTCATTGTTCTATTTTACTGTTTTTTATTTTTTATTTCTATATCATTGATTTCTGCTCTAATGTTTATTATTTCTTTTCTCCTGCTGTATTTATATTTTATTTGCTGTTCTTTTTCAGTTTCTTTAGGTGTAAGGTAAGGTTGTGTATTTGAGACTTTTCTTGTTTTTTGAGAAAGTCCTTATTGCCATATAGTACCCTCTTAGGACCACCTTTGCTGAATCTCAAAAGAACTGAACTGTTGTGTTCATTTTCATTTGCTTCAATGTATTTTTTAAATTCTTCTTTAATTTCCTTATTGACCTATTCATTCCTTAGTAGTATGTTCTTTAGCCTCTGGGTATTCATGGTTCTTCCTTTTTCTTTGTTTGTTTGTTTGTTTGACTCTCAAGTTTTAAAGCCTTGTGGTCTGAAAACATGCATGTGTTAATCTCAATATTTTTGTACCAGTTGTGACCTGTTTTGTGATCCAGTATGTGATCTATTCTGCAGAATGTTCCATGTGTACTTGAGAAGAATGTGTATTCTATTGCTTTAGGATGAAATGTTGTTAATATATCCATTAAGCCCATCTGGTCCAGTGTGTCATTCAAAGACCTTGCTTTTTTGTTGATCTTCTGCTTACATCATCTCTCTATTGCTGTGAATGGAGTGTTAACATCCCCTACTATTACTGTATTATCATCAATGTGTGTCTTTAATTTTGTTATTAATTGGCTTATATATTTAGCTGCTCCCATGTTGGGGGCATAAATATTTACAATTGTTCTATATATCCTTATTGGATAGACCCTTTTAGTATGATATAGTGTAGATCTTCATCTCCAATTAGAGTCTTTGGCTTAAAATCTAGTTTTTCTGATATAAAGACAGTCACTTTATCTTTCTTTTGATGTCCATTGGCATTATAAATGGTTCTCCATGCCCTCACTTTTAATCTGGTGGTGTCTTTGTGTCTAAAATGGGTCTCCTCTACACAGCATATTCATGGGTCTTTTTTTTTTTTTCATTCTGATAGTCTATGTCTTTGATTGGAGTCCATTTACATTCAGAGTAATTACTGAAAGATATGAAGTTGGTGCCATTGTATTACCTGTAAAGTCGTTATTCCTTTGATTGTCCTTTCTGGTCTTTGTTACCTTGGGGCTCTCTCTTTGCTCAAAGGATTTCCTTTAATATTTCTTGCAGGGCTTCCTTTAGTTTTTGTTTCTGGAAACTCTATCTCACCTTCTGACAGCCTTGCTGGATAAAATATTCTTGGCTGTATATCTTTCCCATTTAGCATGTTGAATATATCATGCCAGTCCTTTGTGGTCTGCCATGTCTCTGTGTACAGGCTCCTGCCAGTCCAATGTTTCTACACTTGTAGGTTAAAGACTTCTTGTCCTGAGCTGCTTTCAGTATTTTCTCTTTATCTTTAAAATTTGCAATTTTCCCTATTATATGTTTAGATGTTGACCTATTTTTATTGATTTTGAGAGGGGCTTTCTGTGTCTCCTGAACTTGAATAACTGTTTTCTTTCCCAGATTAGGAAAGTTCTCAGCTATAATTTGTTCAGATAAATAATCTGCCCCCCTCTCTCTCTTCATTTTCTGGGACTCCTACCATCTGGATATTATTTTGCTTTATGTAGTCACTGATTTCTCAAAGTCTCCCTTTGTGATCCAGTAGTTGTCTTCCTCTTTTCTTTTCAGTTTCCTTGTTCTCCATCATTTTGTCTTCTATCACACTGACTCACTCTTCTGTCTCATTTATCCTTGCTGTTAAAGCCTCCATTTGTGACTGCATTATCAGTAATAGCATTTTTAATTTCAGCTTGATTAGATTTTATTTCTTTTATTTCTACAGTAAGGGATTCTCTGGTGTCTTCTATGCTTCAGGCCTAGTATCTTTATAATTGTTTTATAAAAATCTAGTTCAGATATTTTACTTATATCCTTATTGATTAAATACCTGGTGGTGAGTATTACCTCCTATGCTTTCTTTGGGGTGATTCTTTTCCATCTAGTCATTGTGTTCAGAAAAGAAAGGAGGAAAGAAAAAATACAAGAAAGAAAAACATCAAAAACAACAATAGTAGCAACAACAACAAAAGCTTCCGGAAATGTTTCTAGTGCATGGTGTATACACTCTTTTGCTGTGTTTTGGCTCCTCTTTCCCACTGGTCCTTCTTCTACAGAGTTTCTCCTTGCTTGTATTGAGGAGTGTTTGGACCTTTAAGTAGGTGTCCTTTGATTTGTTTGTCAAGATAAGCCTTTAAAGGAAAAAAGAAAAGAAAAGAAGACAAAATAAAATGAAAAACAATAATCGAAAACAAAAGCCTCATCCAAGATAAGAGAAGAGGAAATGGAACAAAGATGGAAAAGACAAACTATAAGCCTTATTCTAAAAAAAAATAAGAAAGAAGAAGGAAAAACAAAGTAGGGAAAGAAGAAAAGTGAAAAAAAAAAAAAGAAGATGAAGCTGATCCAAAAAAATAGGAGAAGGAAACAAATGAACCAACAAATGAACAAAAGATTATGAGTCTGATAAAAAAAAAGTGTGTGAGAGAAAGATTAAAGAAACAAAAAGAAAAAAATATATAAAATAAAGGCTAAAGAATAAAAAATAAGAAATAGAAAAATAAAATATTTTATTTATTTATTTATTTTTAATTAAGAAAAGAAAAGAAAAATAAGAAGAAAAAAAAAAAGAAGCAAGCCTGGTCCTATTTCCACTGTACGTTGATGTTTTGGAGCTTTTTTAAATCAGTAGACTTGGTAGATATGGAGGCCTGTGTTGGTCTTCTGTGGGAGAGGCCTGCTGGGCTGACTCACAAGCTGACTCGCCCTTGTAAAGATGCATCTACCAGACAGAATTTAGTGGAGGGGACTCCAACTTCCAGTGGAGGTGCTGTGTTTCTCTCTGAAGTAGGACTATGCTGGTGGGTGGGAAGAGGGAGGGGTGGTGGAAGATGTAGAATATGGTGTCACCCTGCCCTCTTGTCCCTGGGAAGTGGAACTCCCAGCCACCATTGTTCAGGAAGCCCTCTTAGAAAAGCAATCTCCTGTGTCCCAGGTTTTCATCAGCTCTCTGCCCTTAACCTATCTGCACCCGGGCTGCTGGAATGCCCAGAGCCACAGATCTCCTGTATTTTATCTCTGCCCAGTGGCTGGGATTCAAAACTCCAAGTTTTAAAGGCCCTGGTAAGGTGTGGGCCCACTCCTATCCCCTGGAGGAGAGGCTCAGGGCATGCTCAGCACCATCCTCCCCAGAAAAGCCATCACACAGTGTTTGCCCAGGGACTAGCGTTTATTGCAATGTTCTGTGAAAAGCTGGAATCATGTTATCAGCCATCTGCACTCCACTCAGTCCCCTACTCCCTTCTGTCCCAGAAAAGCAGTCACACAGAGGCTCGAATTTATTGTGGCAGACAGTGAGTGGTGGCCAGGTTACCTGCAATCTGCTCCAGTCTCTCTGCTCTCTGCTTAGTTCAGCTGCTGAAAAGCAGCCACTTAGCATGCACAGAGATTTAAGCCTATTGTGGCTCACAGTGAAAAGTTGTGTTTTTTTCCCCCTAAGATTTTATTTATCTGATAGAGAAAGAACAAGCAGGGAGAGGGAGAAGCAGACTCTCCACTGAGCAGGGAGCCTGATGTGGGGCTTGATCCCAGGACCCTGGGATCATGACCTAAGCCATAGGCAGACGCTTAACCAACTGAGCCATTAGGCACTCCTACAGTGAAAAGTTGTCAAGTGGTTTTCTGCTCTCTGCATGAATCTCTGACCCTGCTGTTGAGCACTGCTCAATAGCTCTCTGGCTATCCTTTTGTCCTTGGAGAGGCAAAATGCACTCTTCCAAATGCCCTCTGGGAAGGGGGGTGATCTCTCCCTGTGCTACCCAGGGAATCTCCTCATCTTGGCTTATTGTGTGGTCCCTAACCACCGAGCTCTTTCCCACTTTCTCCCTCTTCCTGACTTTGCTCTAGAAAAGGTTTCCCTCCCCTTTGCAGCCATACAGCTTTTCCCTTCCCTAATTCATGGCTCCAAACCTCACATCTGCCATTTTGTCTTGCTCCAACTGTGCAGATTGTTTCTTTAATCCTCAGATCATCTTCTTAATTGTTAAAAATAGTTGAATGTTGATCTAGCTGTATTTGAAGGAGAAGGCAAGTTCGGGGTCCCCTTACCACTCCATCATCTTAACTCCCCCCCTTTCACAACACAATTTTAAATTAGGCAAAATACATGAACAAAACATCACCAATTGTCAATAAGCACAAGAAAAACATGTTCAAAATCAGTAATTGCCAGAGAATGTAAAATACAACTATGTGATAGCACTACGTACACTTGAATGTCTAAAACTTAAAAGACTGAATATATAAAGTGTAGATAAGGATATGGAAGAATTGGAATTGTCATAACTAGATGTTGGGAGTGCAAAATGGTACAACTATATTAGAAAATAGTTTGACAGTTTCTTATAAACATAAAACTTCCCTATGATCTAGCTATTTTACTAGGTATATACCCCAAAGAAATTATCTATATATGACTGAATATATGAATAGTCATAAAAGCTTTATGTGTAATAGCAAAAAAAAAAAAAAGGAAATAATCCAAATGTCTACCAACAGGTGATTAGATAAACATGGATTCATGTTTATACAGTGAAATATTACCCAGCAATATCAAGGAACAAACTACTGATATACAAAACAATATGCATGAATCTCAAAAATATTAGGTTGGCTGAAAGAGACAGACATGATAGAGTGTATACTGTTTGTTTCCCTTTATATAAAATTTCTACAACAAGTAGAATGAGAACTTTCTGGCATGATGAAAATATTTTATATCTTGATTATGGTGTTCAAAACTTATTGGAGAGGAGTGACGTCAGCAAAATGGCACATTAGGGAGCTTTAAGTCCCTGTTCTTCCATAGAGACATCAAGATATAATCAAAACCTTGCTAAAACAAACTAATAGGAAGCTCTGAAAAATAGTATCAAGTCTATAGCAACTAAGTGAACACCCAATCAAGAAAAAAACATATTTAAATCAGTAGGAAATTTTGTGATGTTTTTACTTGCCTATCCCCTATTCCCTCTTCCACATGTCCCATGTGGACAGGCTTGGTCTAGAGGAGGAAGCAGCCCAATTCCCAATTTCCTCCCTTGAACCAAAAGGAGTAAAGCAGACCTTATTTGCAAGATTCTAAACTATTTGGGGGTAGCCTGAAGAAATGGTTTCTTTTTCTTCATTCCTATCCAGGCAGAGGGCTCAAAAAGCTAGAGGGAGACTAAAACCCACAGATGCCTAGGGCAAGAAATTACAGGTGAAGATATATGGTAGACCATTGAATGCAGCAGCCCAGTTCCCAATCTCTCTTTTGAACCAAATGAAGCAGAAAAGATCTTATTTGTTATATTCTAACCTATCTGAGTGTTTCATGAAGGTCTGGTTTCAGTTTCTCCTAATTCAGATCTCAGGTAGAGACAAGGATCAGATGGTGCTTAGCAATGTTTTAAGGAGACAACAGACACCTGGGGGAAGAGATTACGGGTGAATACACAACAATAGAACATCCAGGAAGAGAATCTGGAGTAAGGCTTGACATATATTACAATGGCTATGATAAACTAAACCAACCCCAAAACAGAAAATAACAAGATTTGGTGAAAATGTGGAGAAATTGGTACCCTGTGCATTGATATTGGAACTGTAAAATGATCCAGCTTCTGTGGAAAACAGCATGACAGTTCTTCAAAAAATATAGAACAACTGTATTTAGCAATTCTATTTAAGAGTTACTATTCAAAAGAATTGAAAGCAGGGACTCAAATAGATACTTATATACCAATATTATTACTCACAATAGCCAACATGTGGAAATAACCCAAACGTTCATTGATGAAAATATGCATGAACAAAATGTAGTATATGCATACAATGGAATATTATCCAGTCTTAAAAAGGACAGAAATTCTGACACATTCTATAGAATGGATGAATCTTGAAGACATTGTGCTAAATGAAATAAGCCATAAAAGGATAAATATTATATGATTTCACCTATACGAAGGACCTAGAATAGTCAAAATCATAGAGAAATAAATTATAGTAGTGGTTACCGGGGGAAGGAGAATAAATGGAGAGTTATAGTTTAATGAATATAGAGTTCTGATTTGGGCTGATGAAAAAGCTCTGGGGATTTATAGCGGTAAGAATTGCACAACAATGTGAATGTACTTAACACCACTTGGATTGTACTCTTTAAAATGCTTACAACTATAAATTTCATGTTATATGTATTTCACCACAATTTAAAAAAAAACCTCATTGAGTAATCTTGGTGGGCTTTGAGCTATAAGGGTGGTCTCTCTTGCCTAGTAAGTGGCCTGGGAATGATTAATACAGAGGAATATTGCCTCCTGAGATGACAGGCTAGAGGAAATACAGCTCTAGATTGGTTAGTTTGCTTTATCAAAGACATGTGCCCAGCTAGGTCTTTCACTAGTTTTTAGACTTGACCATCCCAGTGAGAGGCAGTCTCTCCCCAGCCAGAACTTAAGATGTCCAAACATCATAATATACAGAAAATTAAAAACACATATGACACAAACATCAACTGAACATTTCACCCAACAGTAGTAGAATATTCATTGTCCTTAAGTGCACATGGAATATTCTACAGAATAGAACATATGCTATGTCATAAAACAAGCCTCAGTAAATTTAAAGAACTTAAATTATACAAAGAGTGTTCTATGACCACAATGGGATGAAATTAGAAATCAATAACACATAGAAATTAAAAAAAAATCAGAATAACCAAACCAATGTTAAAAGACAGAATAAAGTTAGAGGTTTCACATTTCCTGCTTTCAAACTTACTACAAAATCATAACAATCAAGATAGTATGATACAGACTAAAAGATAGAGATATAATCAAAGAAATAGAATCGAGAGTCCAGAAATAAATCAATCTTCACCTTTGTGGTCAATGATTTTTTTTGATAAGTTTGGGGAAAGAATAGTCTTTTCAAAAATGTTGCTGGAGAACTGGATATCCGTGGTCAGAAGAATAAACTCGGATCCCTATATCACAGCATTCATAAAAATTAACTCAAAATGGATTAAAGATCTAAATATAACAGCTAAAACCATAAAGCTTTTCGAAGAAAACAGGGATAAATCTCTGTGACCTTGGAGTAGGCAATGGTTTCTTAGATATGATAACTAAAACACACTATAGAAGAAAAAAATACATAAATTGGACTTCATCAAAATTAAAAACAACAACAACAACAGCAAAGCATATGTGCTTCAAGGGACACCATCAAGAATGTGAGGAGACAATCCACAGAACTGAAAAAAAAAATCACAAATTATATATCTGATAAGCGATTTGTATATAGAATACATGGAAAACTCTACACCTCAATAATAAAAGACATATAATCCAACTGAAAAAATGGGCAATAGATCTGAATTCACATTTCTTCAGAGAAGATATACAGATGGCTAGTACACACACAAAAAGATTCTCAATATCATTATCTATTAGGTAAATGTAAATCAAAACCACAATGAGATAACCCTTCACACTAACTAAGATGTCTATAATCAAGAAGACAGATAATAACAAGTGTTCATGAGGATTTAGAGAAATTAGAACCCTTATACACTGCTGGTAGGAGTGCAAAATGGTGCAGTGACTTTGGAAAGCAATATGGCAATTCCTCAATGATTAAACACAGGGTTACCATTTGACTTGGCAATACTGCTCCTTGGTGAAAACACATGTCCACATAAAAACTTGTATCTGTGAATGTTTATAGCAGCATTATTCAAAATAGCCAAAAAGTTGGAATAATTCAAAGGCCCATTAACTGATAAATGGATAAATAAAATGTGGTATATCCATACAATGGAATATTATCTGTCATGTAAAGAAATGACACATGATTCAACATGCTGACAAAACCACATGTTATATAATTCCATTCATATGAAATATTGAGAATAGTCAAATCTATAGAAAGTATAATAGTGGTTGCCTAGGGCTGGGGAGCTTGAGGAAAATTGGGATTTACTGGTTATAGGTTTGAGGTTTGTTTTTGAGGTGATGAAAATGTTCTAAAATTGATTGTGGTAATGGCTGTGGAACTCTGTGAATATACTAAAAGACATTTAATTGTATACTTTAAATAGATAAATTTTATGGTATGTGAATTTTATCTTGATAAAGCTATCTCTCTCTTTTTAACAGTGGTAGGGATAGTTATAGGTAGCAGAATGTCACTGGGATAGGTATAAAAAAGCAATGAGATACAAGTAACTGGGAGGTGGGCAGGGCTGCAACACAAGTAGATATGAATAATACAGAAGAGGCAACAAAATTTCAGGTTTGAAGCACCTGTAAGCTTAAGTTTTAATACACAGGCACTAGCCATGATTGTAAGGTGGCTCCATGAGCCTTTAAATGAGGAAGGAGAGAATAATTATAGGGATATCAATATCCTAGTCAGTTCTACCACTGGGAATCTATGTGGGTCTTAATGAACACGACATATTAGGAAGCTCTATTTTTCTATATTTCTTCTTTTACACCAAGGTTTCTCAGTGTCAACATTGACATTTGGGGCTGGATAATTCTTTATTATGTGGAGTTGTATTAAGATGTTTAGCAGTGAGAGGAGGGTTTAGATGGCAGAAGAGTAGGGTGACCTTAAGCTTGCCTTCTCCCTCAAACCCACAGCTAGGTAAATATTAAATCATTCTGAGCACTGAAGAAATCAATCTGAGGGCTGAGAGAACAAAGCTGCACATCTATAAGCAGAAAAAATGACCACCTCATGGAAGGTAGTTGCTGCAGAGAGTTGATTTGGGGGAGAAAAGAGCTTTGAGCACTGTGGAGGGGCGGGAGCTCTGACTGTAGAGAGAGAAGCTAGAGAAAAAGAGTGAAAACACATGCAGGGAATTGCACAAGACAAACTCTTCCCCCTAACCACTGACTGGAAAAAGGAGAGGGTTTAAATATTCCAAGTTTTTAAATAAACAGTGGAGCACAGAGTCTGAAGTTTCAGAGGTCTGTAGCATCACCAGTGTTGCACCTGGAATTCTTGGTGGTGCTCCAGTGGGGTAGGAGGTGGAGATCCAGGAGCGGGCAGTGTGGTCTGAGGATTCCCTTGATCATATGCAGAGAAACAATTCCCCTGTTTGGAGTGCATTCGGTAGAGGTGATACAGTCTCTCAGGGGCAAAAGACCCTGCAGGCACCATTGAGCTGCCTTGTTCACCACCATAGGAACTAAGATGCTGCCTGAGGACAGCAAACCTTGGCTCTGGCTTTGTGCTGTGCTCTCCATAAACGTTGAACTGCTGCACAGTCATGCTACCATTTTCTGAGACAAGCTAACACCAGTCACAGTGCAGGAAGACCCTTTCCCAAAGGATCAGCATGGGTCCATGCCCCAGGGGTCTCTGAAGTTTGGAGATTTGAAGTCCAACCATGCCTGAGATAAAACACCAGAGTGCTGTGCAGCCTTGCAGGCAGACAGCTCAGACACAGACAAGGTGAAGGCAGGGATCAGACAGAAGCCAGGGACACAGGAGGGGTGATTGTTTGCTCATCTTTGAGGGCTTCCTAAACAGTGGTGCATGAAGCTTCCTGCTTTAGAGATGAGAGAGCAGGGTGAAGCCATTTTCACTCCCAACCCATCGACCAGCACAAACTTCCTGCATGCACCAAGTCTCCTAACAGTACTGCAAAGCTTCAGCACTGGGGAAACAGAGCTAGCTTCCTTTTTTTTTTCTTCTTTCTTTCTTTTTTTTTTTGGTTTTGTTTTCTTTTTGGTTACAGAAAGCATTTTTAAAAAAATATTATTTATTATTATTTTATTTTTTATTCTTTATTTTTATTTATTTTATTTTATTTTTTGGATCAAGCTTCTCTTAACAAGCAGACCAAGACACACCTAGAATCATTTATTTGTATTTTTTTAGACCTCCAAAATGTCAAGAGGGAGGAATTTACCCCAAAAGAAAGAACAGGAAGAAGTTACAGCCAGGAATTTAATCAATACAGACATAAGAAAGATGTCTGAACTAGAATTAAAAAAAAAAACAATTATAAGGACACTAGCTGGGCTTGAAAAAAGCATAAAAGACACTAGAGAATCCCTTACTGCAGAGATAAAAGAACTAAAATCTAGTCAGGCCAAAATTAAAAATGCTATAACTGATATGCAAACCCAAATTGATGCCATGACAATGAAGATGGACGAAGTACAGGAATGAATCAGTGATATAGAAGATAAAATTATGGGAAATAATGAAGCTGAAAGAAGAGGGAAAGAATGGTATTGGATCATGAATGTAGAATTAGGAAGCTCAGTGATTCCTTAAAGTGCAGTAACATTCGTACTATAGGAGTCCCAGAAGACAAAGAAAGAGAAATGGGGCAGAACATTTATTTGCACAAATTATACCTGAAAACTTCCCTAATCTGGGGAAGAACACAGACATCAAAATCCAAGAAGCCCAGAGAACTCCCACTAAATTAAACAAAAGCCAGCCATCAACAGGACATATGGTAGTCAAATTCACAAATGCACAAGGAAAAAATCCTGAAAGCAGCAAGGGAAAAAAAAGTCCTTAACCTATGAGAGGAGACAGATCAGGTCACAGCAGATCTGTCCACAGAAATTAGGCAGGCTAGAAGAGAGTGGCATGATATATTCAACATGCTGAATGGGAAAATTATGCAGCCAAGAATACTTTATCCAGCAAAGCTGTCATTAAGCATAGAAGGAGAGATAGAGTTTCCAGGACAAGCAAAAACTAAAGGAGTTCATGACCACTAAACAAGCCCTGCAAGAGATATTAAAGGGGCTCTTTCTGTGGGGGTGAGGGAGAGACCAAAAGCAACAAAGACAAGAAAGGAATAGAGAACATCACCAGAAACATCAACTTTATAGGACACACAATGACACTAAGTTCATATCTTTCAATAATCACTCTGAATGTAAATGGATTAAATACTCCAATCAAAAGACATAGGGTATCAGAATGTATAAAAAAACAAGACCCATCTATATGCTGCCTACAAGAGAGTAATTTTAAACCTAAAGATACTGGCAGACTGAAAGTGAGGGGTTGGAGAACTGTCTATCTTGCTAATGAACATGAAAAGAAAGCTGGAGTAGCCATACTTATGTCATACAGCCTAGATTTTAAACCAAAGACTGCAACAAGAGATGAAGAAGGGCATTATACCATAATTAAGGGGTCTATCCATCAAGAAGATCTAACAATTACAAATATTTATACCCCTAACTTGGGAGAGCCAAATTAATTAATAACAAACATAAAGAAACCCATTGATAATAATACAATAATAGCAGGGGACATTAATAACCCACTAACAGCAATGAACAAATCATCTAAGGAAACAATGGCTTTGAATGACAGACCAGACCCGATGGACTTAACGGATATATTCAGAACACTTCATCCTAAAGCAGCAGAATACACATTCTTTTTGAGTGCACATGGAACATTCTTCAGAATAGATCACACACTGTGTCACAAATCAGGCCTCTCTTCAAGTACAAAAAGGGATTGAGATCAAACCATATATATTTAAAAGTCACAATGCTATGAAACTTGAAATCAATCACAAGAAAAAATTTGGAAAGATCTCAAATCCATGGAGGTTAAAGAACACCCTACAAAAGAATTAATGGGTTAACCAGGAAATTAAAGAGGAAAATTTTAAAAAGTACATGGAAGCAAATGAAAATGAAAACATGACAGTCCAAAACCTCTGGGATGCAGCAAAAGCAGTTCTAAGAAGGAAGTATATTGTAATACAGGCCTACCTCAAGAAGCAAAAAAAGTCTCAAATACACAACTTAACCTTACACCTAAAGGAGCTAGAAAAGGAAGAGAAAATTAAGCCTATATCCAGCATAAGGAGGAAATAATAAAGATTAGAGCAGAAATAAATGATATAGAAACAAACAAACAAAAATGATAGAATAGATTAATAAAACTAAGAAAGAGTTGGTTCTTTGAAAGAATTCATATAATTGAAAAACACCTTACCAGACTTATCAAAAAACAAAAGAGAAAGGACCCAAATAAGTAAAATCATGAATGAAAGAGGAGAGATCACAAACAATACTACAGAAATACAAACAATTATAAGAGAATATTATGATGAATAATATGACAACAAACTGGGCAATCTGGAAGCAATGACAAATTCCTAGAAATGTACATACTACCAAAACTGAACTAGGAAGAAATAGAAAATTTGAACAGACCCATAACCAGTAAAGAAATTGAATCAGTAATAAAAAAATCTCCCAACAAAAAAAGTTCAGAGCCAGATGGCTTCCCTGAGGAATTCTACCAGACTTTTTATTTATTTACTTATTTTTATTTATTTATTTATTTAAAGATTTTATTTATTCATTTGACACAGAGAGAGAGAGAGAGAGTCCACAGTAGGGGGAGTGGCAGGCAGAGGGAGAGGGAGAAGCAGGCTTTCCACTGAGTGGGGAGTCTGATGTGGGGCTTGATCCTAGGACCCTGGGAAGGCAGATGCCTAACTGACTGAGCCACCCAATGTCTACCAGACATTTAAAGAAGAGTTAGTACCTATTTTTCTCAAACTGTTCCAAAAAATACAATGGAAGGAAAACTTCCAAACTCTTTCTATAAGACCAGCATTACCTTGATTCCAAAACCTGATGAACATGGATGCAAAAATTCTCAATAAAATACTAGCAAATTGAATTCAACGGTACATTAAAAGAATTGTTCACCATGATCAAGTGGGATTTATTCCTGGTCTGCAGAGGTAGTTCAATATTTGCAAATCAATGAATGTGATACACCACATTAATAAAAGAAAGGATAAGAACCATATGATCTTCCCAAAATATGTAGAAAAAGCACTTGACAAAATACAGCATCCATTATTGATAAAAACCCTCAACAAAGTAGGGATAGATGGAACATACCTCAACATCATAAAGAGCATAAAGACCCACAGCTAATATCATCCTCGATGGTAAAAAACCGAGAGTTTTTTACCTATGGTCAGGAATAAGACAGGGATGTCCACTCTCACCATTACTATTTAACATAGTACTGGAATTCTTAGCTTCAGCAATCAGATAACAAAAAGAAACAAAATGCATCCAAATCAGCAAAGAAGAAGTTAAACTTTCACTATTTGCAGATGACATGATTTTCTATGTGTAGAAAACCCAAAACACCACCCCAAAATTGCTAGAATTCATAGATGAATTTAGCAAAGTTGCAGGATATAAAATCAACTTACAGAAATCTGTCACATTTCGGGCGCCTGGGTGGCTCAGTTGGTTAGGCGACTGCCTTCGGCTCAGGTCATGATCCTGGAGTCCCGGGATCGAGTCCCACGTCGGGCTCCCTGCTCAGCGGGGAGTCTGCCTCTCTCTCTGACCCTCCCCCCTCTCATGCTCTCTATCTCATTCTCTCTCTCAAATAAATAAATAAAATCTAAAAAAAAAAAAAAAAAAAAAAAAAAAGAAATCTGTCACATTTCTATACACCAATAATGAAGTTACAGAAAAAGAAATCAAGGAATCGATCCCATTTGCAATTGTACCAAAAACAATAAGATACCTAGGAATAAACCTAATCAAAGATGTACAGTATCTGTACTCTGAAAACTACAGAATACTTAGGAAAGAAATTGAAGAGGACACAAAGAAATGGAAAAACATTCCATTCTCATGGATTTGAAGAACAAACATTGTTAAAATGTTTATACTACCAAAAGCAATCTACACATTTAATATAATCCTTGTCAAAATACCACCAGCATTTTCCCCAGAGCTAGAACAAATAATCCTAAAATTTGTAGACCCCACAGAAGACCCCAAATAACCAAAGCAATCCTGAAAAACAAAAGCAAAGGTGGAGGCATTACAATTCTGGACTTCAAACTATATTACAAAGCTATAGTCATCAAGGCAGTATGGTACTGGCACAAAAACAGACACACAGATCAATGGAACAGAATACAAAACCCAGAAAAGGTGACTCCTGGGTGGCTCAGTCAGTTAAGTGTCCAACTCGTGATTTTGGCTCAGGTTATGATCTCATGGGTTGTGGGATGGAGCCCCACATTGGGGTCTGTGCTCAGTGGGAGTCTGCTTGAGTTTCTCTCCCCCTGCCCCTCCTCTCCTCTCTCTCAAATAAATAAATAAATAAATAAATAAATATTTATATATTTAACATTTAATAAAAAATATGTATTTTTTAAAGGAAAGAAAACCCAGAAATGGTACCACAACTATATAGTCAACTAATCTTTGACAAAGTAGGAAAGAATATCCAGTGGAAAAAAGACAAGTCTCTTCAACAAATGGTGTTGGGGAAACTGGACAGCAACATGCAGAAGAATGAAACTGGACCCCACCCTTTTATACCATACACAAAACATTAAAAATGGATGAAAAATCTAAGTATGAGACAGGAATACTTCAAAATCTTAGAGTAGCACACAGGCAGCAACCTTTTTCACCTTGGCAATAGAAACTTCTTACTAGACACGTCACTGGTGACAAGGGAAACATAAGCAAAAATGAATTATTGGGACTTCATCAAGATAAAAACTTCTGCACAGTGATGGACACAATCCACAAAATTAAAAGGCAGCCTACAGAATGGGATAAGATATTTGTAAACAACATATTGAATAAAGTGTTAGTATCTAAAATCTACAAAGAACTTAACAAATTCAACACCCAAAAAACGAATAATCCAGTCCAGAAATGGACAGAAGACATGAATATACACTTTTACAAAGAAGACATCCAGGTGGCTAATAGACACATGAAAAAACACTGAACATCACTCATCATCAAGGAAATACAAATCAAACCCATGATGAGATACCACATCACACCTGTCACAATGGCCAAAATTAACAAAACAAGAAACAACAGGCATTGGTGAGGATGTGGAGAAAGGTGAACCAACCCTCTTACACTGTTGGTGGAATGCAAACTGTTGCTGCTACTCTGAAGAACACTTTGGAGGTTCCTCAAAAAGTTAAAAATAGAACTACCCTATGATGTAGCAATTGCAGTACTAGAAATTTATCCAAAAGATACAAAAATACAGATTTGAAAGAGTACATGCATCCTGATGTTTATAGCAGCATTATCAACAATAGCCAAACTATGGAAAGAGCCCCATTGTCCATCAACTGATGATTGAATAAAGAAGATGTGGTATATATATATATAATGGAATATTACTCAGCCATCAAAAATAATGAATTCTTGCCATTTTCAACAATGTGGATGGAGCTTGAGTGTATTATGCTAAGTGAAATAAGTCAGTTAGTGTAAGACAAATACATATGATTTCACTCATATATGGAATTTAAGAAACAAAACAGATGAAAAAGAGAGAGAAAAACAAACCGTAAGAGACTCTTAAGGATAGAAAACAAACTAAGGGTTGATTGAAGGAGGTGGGTGAGGGATGGGCTAGATGCGTGATGGGTATTTATGAGGGCACTTGTGATGAGCACTAGATGTTGTATCTAAGTGATGAATGACTGAATTCTACTCCTGAAACCAATATTTCTTTTTAATTTATTTATTTGAGAGACAAAGAACACACACATGAGTGGGGGGGCGGGGAAGGGCAGAGGGAGAGGGGAAGCTGACTCCCTGCTGAGCAGGGATCAGGACACTGGGCTCAATCCCAAGACCCTGGGATCATGACCTGAGCCAAAGGCAGATGCTTAACTGACTGAGCCACCCAGACGCCCCTCCACTAGAATTAAAAACAAACAAAAAAAGTTTAGCAGGATTTCTGGCTTCTTCCCACTAGATGGCAGTAACACCTCCCCACGCTTACCTTTCATGACAACCAAAAATGTCTCCATACATTGCCAAATGTCACCTGTGGGCCCAAATCACCCCTGGTTGAGAACCCATGTTTTATATGTACACTTTATTCGGTAGGAATAAATGCTATACTGGTAAATATTTAGCCTACTCACTCTCTTGTGGAAAACACACACACACACACACACACACACGACTCAGTTTGTACTATTTGCTAATTTCCATACTCCCTTAATGACTTGTTTCTAGCTCAAATGCCATCAACCTGCTTGCATAATTCCTAAAAGTTTAGCAGTCATCTTTAGCAAGCTTTTTAAAGCCTGCTTCAGCAAATTACAGATAAGGATTAACAGTGTTTGAGTGAATAGAGCATTCTAGCTGAGACTTGATGTTAAAGTGATTCCTGGACCAGGGTGCTAGCAACCAGGAATAGGTCCAGAGCTCCAACTTTCGTGGTCTCCTCTCCTTTCACTGTGGGCTTTGACACCTATTTTCTTTTTTTTTTTTAATTTTCTATTGTTATGTTAATCCCCATACATTACATCATTAGTTTTTGATGTAGTGTTCCATGATTCGTTGTTTGTGCATAACACCCAGTGCTCCATGCAGAACGTGCCCTCTTTAATACCCATCACCAGGCTAACCCATCCTCCCACCCCCCTCCCCTCTAGAACCCTCAGTTTGTTTTTCAGAGTCCATCGTCTCTCATGGTTTGTCTCCCCCTCCGATTTCCCCTCCTTCACTCTTCCCCTCCTGCTATCTTCTTCTTCTTCTTTTTTTTCTTAGCATATATTGCATTATTTGTTTCAGAGGTACAGAACTGTGATTCAACAGTCTTGCACAATTCACAGCGCTCACCATAGCACATACCCTCCCCAATGTCTATCACCCAGCCACCCCATCCCTCCCACCCCACCCCCCACTCCAGCAACCCTCAGTTTGTTTCCTGAGATTAAGAATTTCTCATATCAGTGAAGTTTGACACCTATTTTCAATGCTTACTATCAAGATCTAATGATTCGCTTTCCTTGGAACTTTTCAGTGAAGCTGCTGCAGCCGAAGTCCAAGATGGAAAAGTCTTTGGCATTCAGGCAGTACTGAGGCGACAGGACTTCTTATTTTCTCATGGCCAGTCAAATAGACAAATTGGGTTCAAGGCCTCTAGAGAAAGCCCTTAATAATGTGGGCTCAAGGTCCTGGCAGATTTATGCCCTTCTTTCATTTCTCTTAGGTAATAAGTCAACTGGGTTGACCTGTAGCTTGAAATAGTCCAAAGAGTGCATCTAGGGTAGGATATGTGTAGTAGGCTTGGGATGGCTGTGTAGAATTTTGAACACGGGTCAATCAAATCTCTGTGTAGTGAGAAGACATATGGTAATTAATGTATGAAGTCAGAGAATAAACTTTTTAGAAATAATTCTAAAGATCAATTTGTGTGCGGATTCTCCCAGGTGATTGTCCAAGTCCAGACAAATTCTCAATTCTGAGTATGATCAATTCTTAGCCTTTATAATGGTGAAGATTGTTCACATGTGGCACAATGTACTATTATTAGATAATAAAATTACATGTTTTGAATGAAAGGTATTGGAATGGGTACTGGACAACATATACATATTTTTTGATAAAATAGTACTCTAACTCTATTAATGATGACAAAAAATCAATAAAATGGCAAGGTTAGTTTTATACTAAAATAGCAATATAAGTAGGAGAAAAATATCACTTATAAAATTATACTGGTTGCAATAACATTTCTAAATCATGCAATAAAATTAAAAAGCATCACCATATAATCACAAATGTTTATAGCAATGCAAGCTCAGACCTGGATCCTTTTGATTTGGTTCTGATTTGCATTTACCTTTCTTCATTTGTGAACAGCATTACATTGTCATTTTCAGGCATATGTAAGCTTCTTTAAGACTTCAAAGGTTTCAATTTATTCTTTTAATTCTGGCTTTTTACTTAACTATTTTGCCAAGGAAACTAGAAATAAATTTTAAGATAAATGTAAATACCTTGTATTATATACTGATTTTCACCTTTTAAACTTTTCCTTCCTTTCTTCCCCTATTCAATCATTTGTTCATATAAATGTTTGAGTACCTATAGTGGTGCCCAAATCTATGTTTGGTGCTAGGGAAACAGATGCTATGACTCAGGAGGTCATAACAAACTCTTGGAAGGAAATCTGGGAAACTCTATGAAGAGGTACTTAATATGGCAGTCCTTCAAAGACTTAGAAATAGAGTTACTTGTCATATGACCCAGCAATTCTACTACTTCATATATACCCACGAGAATTAAAAACATACTGTTCACACGAAAACTTGTACATGAATATTTATTAGCAGCATTATTCATGGTGGCCAAAAAGTGGGAACACTCATATTCATTAACTGATAAATGGATAAATAAAATATGTTATATGCATACAATGAAATATTATTTGGCAATGAAAAGGAATGAAGTACTCACTCATGTTTCAAGATGAATGAACCTTGAAAATACTATACTAAATGAAAAAAGCCAGTCATGAAAACCACATATTATATGATTTCATTTTTATAAAATATTTATAAAATATCTAGAATAGATAAAACTATGGAGACCAAAATAGCCTAGGGTTGGGGCTTGGGGTGGGGAGGGGATGTGACAGCTAATGGGTACAGACCTACTTTGGGCATGATCAAATTTTCTAAAATTGGTCATGTTCACACAGCTCTGTGAACATATTAAAAACAATTTAATCATCTTAAATGGATGTATTGTATGATATATTACTTATATCTTAATATTATATATTATATTGTATATATATTAATATTAGTATTATATATTATATATTATAATATTATATATTATACATATATAATATTATATATTATATGATATATTACTTTTATCTTAATAAAGGTATTTTGTGTCATATATGTAAAGCTCTTAGAAAGACTCCTGGCACATATAGCAAGTGCTGTATGAGAGCTAGCTGTTATTATTTAAAATAAAAATTAAAACAAGAAATCATTTTTCACTCTCTAGGTTGGTAAAGATTAAATAGTTCAATAATATACAGTGATGGCCAGAATATCCACAATCATTCAACTCTCCTACACTGTAGGTAGGAATGTAAATTTGTGCAGTTTCATTAAAGGACACGGGGGCTTTACATATTACGATGATAAATATTCATACTTTTTGACTCAATAATTTTAAAGAATTTGTCTTTTTCATTATAACCTAGTTTATATTATCAAAAGATCTAAATAACTATTAATGTTGTCTGGTTGAATAAATGATGGTACATCCATATAAGGGAAACTCACATGGCCATTAAAATTTTAAAAAGGGAGGTCTTCTTCATAAGCTCATGTCTAAGTCACATATTAAGTGGAAAAATAAACTGCAGAACAGTTCTTATAGTATGCTAACATTACTGTAAAAAGTAAGTTGTGAATTTGTAGATGAATATGAACATACATAAGCACACATTTACAAACACAGTTATGCTTGTAAATGCATAGACTTTCTACAAAGGTACACAAGAAAGGGAACTAGTTGCTTCTGGAGAAAGACTAGAGGATTAAAAGTATGAGGTCAGAAAAAGACTTTTGTTTGGTTGCACACACATTTGTGCTGCTTGAAATTTTTTGCCTTTTGTGGTTTTATTTTGGTCAAGAATATATTAATTTTTTAACTAAAGAGGTAATTAAGAGAAAGAAGAGAAATATGAGGCCAGCAGAAAGCTCCCGTCAGATAAAGAGTCCTCCATTTCCATAACCCAGATAGATTTGGCCTAGATTATGACAAGTTTCATAATTTCAAAATTCAGCAAAAATTAAAAATAAAATATATCTTGCTTTTCCCCCCATTTAACACTGGATCATCTTTTACTCAGTGTTATTAATACCCCCAACAACTATTGACCAAGAACCTCTTAACTTCCCAGCACAGTTTGATGCTATGGGAAGTACCCAGAGGTGATAAGAACAATACCTTCTTTCATGTTACATATAATTTAACAAGATAAACAAGAAAATTTCAAGTAATAAAAGAGCTTAATGATTATTCAAATTAATTCTGTCTGAAGCCTCTAAAAAATAACTTTTTTGAGATGTTACGGTGTCACCAGAAGTCAGCAGGGGGCACTTCAAACATATCTGTGCTGAACTCAGGTTAGCTCATTTTCAGCCTAGATCTTTGATGTTTTGTCTGAAGTTACCTCGGAATGTGAAGTCCTCAGCAAAAAACACTGGTGGTCTTACATATTCAAGTCAAGTCAGGTCTCAGAGAAACTCTCCTTTTATTTCCTACATGGATTTCAGTTTTTAAGTTGTTCTTTTTTTTTTTTTTAAATAAAACTACTTAAAAATTAACATGGATTATAAATCCAGTAGGCTATCTGTGGGACATTCATTTTGGTTTTTATGAGCTGTCTTCTAGAAAAGGCCTACACCTTTCTCCCCCTCAGCAGTCACAGTATTTGTCTCTCTGGTATGTTCTGATGTGTCTCCCTCACCATAAGGCCTTGTTCCAGGACATGCCATTGCAATGCATTGGCTTTTTAAATTATTATTCACTCTCTCTTTAAAAATTATCTCTCATTTCTCTTCTAAACTTTATTTAGGCAAATCTTTTAATGCTGATATTAAAATATGATTTATTTCTCTTTCTTTCTTTCTTTCTTTCCTTCTCTCTTTTTTCTTTCTTTCTTTCTTTCTTTCTTTCTTTCTTTCTTTCTTTTGTTGTTTCCTTTCTTTTATTCTTGGAAGAGGGGAGGGGATGCATATCCCCAATGCAAAAAACTAAAATC
Source organism: Neomonachus schauinslandi (assembly GCF_002201575.2). Lineage (NCBI taxonomy): Eukaryota > Metazoa > Chordata > Mammalia > Carnivora > Phocidae > Neomonachus > Neomonachus schauinslandi. The sequence goes on from NC_058404.1 coordinate 41,512,851, forward strand.
CTTACAATGTGTCTGGATTATTTAACACCATACTTTTATCATTGAAGCAATTCTTTCCATACTCCACAGTTCCTTCACCCCCAGAGCAAAGAAAGTATCACTGGTTCCTTTATTCAAACCTGGTGGAGGAAGGAGAGTAGCAAATTGGCTAAGTATAATATATATTTATACTTTATCTTTTTCAAAATATAACACCCAACTTTACCAATGGAGAATTATACTCTGAATTTAACCTTCTTTTGAACTGCCTCTTGGAATTTCTTCAACATAGCTTTGCTAGGTAATGAATAAAAGAAGTCTGCAAGGTCAGCATCTCCACTTATCAACTGTCCAGTAGGACAGCTCTAGCCTCAGGCACCAGATCCCAGAGCTATGATCTCAACCTCATCCTCACCCTCACTGTCACATCACCATCTCTGACAGATGCAGCTTGTGCATATGTGCATATGGTAAGTGACACTGGAAAAGTTTTTCACAGCAATTTTTGGTTAGCATTTTGATTTTGTTTTTTCTTATTAAAAGTCAATAGATTTTTAAGTACTTATTATATTTAAGAGTTTATATGTGTAACTTTTATTTTCATTAGCCATGCTTTTTTCTACATTAAATATAATTTTTGTGGTAAAGACCAGATCTACTTCAGTACTGATGTTCTTTTAGAGCCCACTTAGACATTCCATCATATTTTAATTTAGAAAAAAAAAGCCACAAAAAAAATATGCCCTAAATTACGCATGCACAACAAACATCTGCTTCTCAGCCTTTTCCAATTTGTAATTACAGCAAGATTAAAATATAACCATCAAATATTTTTCCCCCTTGGGATCGCCAAAGGAAAAAACTTTGTGATTTGTAGTTACTGTTATTTATTCTTGAGTTTCATCTTCTGTACAATTGGAATATTATTAAGTCCAGGGCGTTTTTTGTTTTTGTTTTTGTAATGATTAAATGCAGAAACAGATGAGAAGTGCTCAGTGTATGCAAATAGCAGTCCCTCAATCTAAATAATAGATGATAGGTAGATAGAACTTCACTACAGTTCTGGAGTTTCTGGTCCTTTCTGTAGGTAAACCCATTTAACTTTTTATTTACATAATTTTAAACTTATACCAGGAGCAAGTGTCCTGCTGTAAGAGTGCTGGGTTGTTAAACTTTTATAAAACAATTTAGCTTCTTCTAATCTGAAGATTTTTAAGCCTGTTACAAAGGAAATGCCAATTATGAAAAAAGTCAAGCATCATGTCATCGGTAATCAAATAACTTTGCTGAAGTTTGGACGAGGCACTTCACCGAGGCACTTCGCTAACGCACAGGCAGTCCAGACCTGGAGATCAACAGCCTCCGCAGTACAACGCAGGCATCTCCGAGAACAGCCAATCAGGAGAGCGCATTGCCGCCACACCCACCTGTTCATTGCTTGTCCTGGCGATCGGAGCCAAATTGTCTCCTTTTTTTACCAGGCTGAGTTGCTAGGAGTTAATTCTTCCTGGAAATCTCTGCCACCCCGATGGACATGCAGCATAACAGCACAGGCCATTCCAAAGCTGGTTTCGTGTTAAAAAAAAAAAAAAAAATTATTCTAACCCTTTATTTCTTTGGTTTTGTTATCTGTTAACCTGGGAAATCATTTTAAACATACATTATAAGACTCAGACTTCCCTTTAGCAGTTACATAAAATGTTGTAGTTCTCTGAAAGACACAGAAGTGCAGATTGGGTTGTTTATCTTAGCAAACAATATTTATGTGGGAAAATAGACCTCATGAGTATTCTGTATAAGATAGTGGGCATTTTTGCACTTTTGTTTATATGTCATTTATATCTTGAGCACATACCATGCAACTGTATTCATTTTGTGTCATTTTTTTTTTTTAAATTAGAATTTACTATATAGTTTTTGGAGGGCTACCACATCATAGTTATTCATCTTCTGCACAGTCTATTCTGAAGTTCCTCTGAGGGGTTTAATTCTTTGCAGGTTTCAGAATTCCTCTACATGCTTTGTCATATAGAATGAATGTGCACAATATATTGTTGAATAATTGCCAAGACAATATATTGTGTTGTGGCATTTAATGCATCAAATTAACAATAGAATTCTATTTTACAGAATAACAAATTTAGAATTACTGGGGTATTATTAGATGTATTTCATTTATAAGAAAAACTTAACATGTGAGCCCAGTTTAAATTCTGTGGCCTTTCATCTTTCTCACACACAAATGTGGATGGGGGTAGAATGAATGGAAGGAAGCATTCAGGATATTCAGAGAAATAATTCAATATACAGTGAATTGGAGGTTTTGATTTATGAGTCTGTTTCTCAGATGTAAAGTGTGGAGTATAAAGATAATTGTTTTTCTTGGCTAATGCAAATTATTTACATTTAGAAAGATATTTGAAAGTATTCCGAACATTTTGGCAAAAAATACAACATCCAATGAGACTTCATTATTATTTTAGTTGCATACCTCAAGACAACATTTTTAATAGGTTTATTAAGATATAATTTACATACCATAAATTTCACCCATTTAAAGTGTACAAGTCAATGTTTTACCACAATGTAATTTTAAAACATTTTTTATCACCATTCCCCCAAAACTTCTCCATTGTTCCCCAGCCCCTATTCCCCAGCTCCAGGCAACCACTAATCTACTTTCTGTCTCAAAATGTGCCTATTTGTGGATTTTTATATAAATAGAATCATACAATATGTATTTTTTGTGACAGTCTTCTTTCACTTAGCATAACAAATCTAGTTTTATATTATTTGACCTCAATAATCTGTCTCTGATGATAAAATGTTATCCCTGGATTCCTTTATGAGTTTGAGGAGTGGGTATAATTTTCGTGAGAGAAAACTTAGAAACTAGTTAGAGCAGGAGGGCTTTTCTCCACCACATAGGCTAATCCATTTTGCCAATGTTAATATACCAGATTGTGCAAGCATAAGATGCAGAACAATGTGTGTCCATGGATCCCTAAATTGACATTGTACAGAATTTTGGGAAAAACAAAAAGATAAACAACAACCACAAACACTGCAAGTTACAAACAGAAGCCATAAAAAGAGAAGTATAGTTTAAGTATTGATCAAATGTAGTTTAACAGCTTAACTTCCCCTCCTTGGAAAAATGGTGATTGAGAGTATTTAACATAAATGCATATAAATTTGTGTTTGGTGCTTGTACAGGGGGCCCTTGCAAGACAGAGTCCTTAGGAAAAGCAAAGAGGAACCTTACAGAGAAAGCAAATTTTCCCTTCTGCCCTTTTCCCCTCTTCTCGCGGGCAAGGTTTATCCTCTTTACAGTTTGCGCAAATACTTGGAAGTGAATTTAGGGCCCTCCCCCCAACTTATGATTTTATAGCCAATAGGTGATGAGGTTTATTTGCATATTTCCAGTCACATAAGCAGCTGTGGAGTGGAAACAGTGTCAGACTCGATTCTTCCTCCTCCTCCTCGGAGGGAACCTGCCACTTGTAGCTGCCCTGCCCTCCCTTTTAAAGGGCAACTTGCCCCACGGCGGACCTCAGCTCCAGTCTGCTCCCACCTCGGGCTCGGCTGGTCCATCACCCTGTCCGCGCTTCTGCCAGTGCCCTGTAGCTCCTACAGAGAGACGCGCCCCGAGATGGAGAGCAAAGCACTGTTCCTGGTGGCCCTTGGCATGTGGCTCCAGAGTCTGACCGCCACCCGCGGAGGGGTGGCCGCCGCCGATAGTAAGTTTTGCCCGTAGATTCCCCTCCACCTGCAGACTCCACTTTGGCCACTTCCACACGTTATGAGGATGGGAAAGAGGGAGTCGAAAGGGGTTGCAGATGCGTACCGGAGACCCTCCTAGACTGAGCGCCGGTCCCGAGAAGAGTCAACAGGCTGGGATCCGGGAGGGGTAGGGAGGGAATTGTCCCTCAGATTTTCCTGGAGTCGTTCCCGAGTTGTCCCTTCCAATCTGGCTGAGGCAGTGTTTCCGGGTCCGTAGATTCAGGGAGGAAGAGTAGGGGGTAGCTCGAGGGGCGGGACGAGAGAGGTCGGAGGAAGGGCTTAAATGGCGGTGATTGGCAGTAACTGCCTCGCACGAGGACCCTGGAATGAAAGGCACGCAGGTCAAGGTGACCCTGGCGCGGCCGCCACCGCGGCTCGGCCCCCGCCTACGGGAGCGCCGGGAGAGAGTGGCCCCTTCTCTTAGAGAAGTCGACCCGAGGGGGTGGGGACGGGGGGGGGGGGAGGCGTTGTCCGTATCTCAGAAGCACTGGACACTCGCTCTCGGCGTCGACACGGTGGTGGGGGACTGGACGCGTGGCGCCGAGTCCCGCGGACGCAGCGTCCTGCACGCGTTCGGGAGCCCGGGAAGCTCTTCGGCTTCCATTCTTGCACGCGCCGCTTTTCTTAGCACCCAGAAAACCTAGCGAAGGGCTGCCCTCCTGAAAACATGGCGCAGCGACCTGCAGTCTGTGGCCGCCGGCTTGGGTGTTACGAGGTTTGCATTTGGCTACCCTTAAAGTCCTCGGAGCCGAGTCCCGCTCTGACGCCCAGCTTCGAGAAGCATCCACAAGCACGTGGGGCTTCCGGGAGCCGCAGTGTGAACCCCAGCCACCGCCCTGGCGCCACCGGCTTCTCAGGGTTAAGGCATTACAGGAGAGATGCGAATTTCTGTATTGCGGGGAGGGCAAAAGACCAGCCTGAGACCTGCCCACTATAGAGGCAGTCCTAGTACCTCAAACCCTGCTTGGTTCGCCGAACATACAACAGCAACCAAAAGGCAACTGAAGCAAGTCGTAAGTGCAGGCAACATTTTCTTCTCCCTTCGTGGTGAAATTGCAGTTAGGGCAGTGTGGCTTGGATGTGCTTACAGGCAGCATGGTTCAAGTTATAGTCGAGTTTGTCCATGACTTTGATTGCAGCTGAAAGTTTATTTCAGCAGTGGGTTGTAAAAGAACATTTTTGGTAGATTCATTTTAAAAATGTAGATTTCATCAGATCTGATTGGATTAAAAAAAAACAGTATCTGGAGGTGCAATTAAAAAGTCTTAAGTATCTTATATAGTGGCATGTTGTCCTCCATAGTGTTTAACCCCGTCCAAGAAGATGGTAGGAACAAATTCCATATTATTGCAGACAATACACCATGGTGTGAAGTTACTTTTACCATAAAAAACACACAATTATTTGTTTTCCACAGTTTGTTTTTGCTGGCTTTTTATTTATTTTGAGAGACGGGGAGAGCGCGAGAGCGCACAAGGTGGGGAGGGGGGAGAGGCAGAGGGAGAGGGAGAAGCAGACTCCCCGGCTGAGCGGGGAAGCCCTACATGGGACTGGATCCCAGGACTCTGGGATCATGACCTGAGTGAAGGCAGAGGCTTAACCGATAGAGCCACTCAGGAGCCCCTGTTTTTGCTGGCTTCTTAGAAGTTCACGACCCTAAATTCCTGGTCTAGTTGGTGTCACCTCTCTGGGTTTAGATTCCTCAACTGAAAAATGAGGAGTTCAGGCCACACTCAAAATTATCTTAGTCTCCTCTAATTCATACTCTTTGATTTAAATGGACGCTTTGTGATTAATGAATTAAATTGGATTTTAAGCAACGTGTGCTTTAGCTAGCTGTAAATCTATCAATGGAGAAATCTTTTTTTTAAAATAATTTTGAAATTTTTGTTTTGTTTTTTAAGAGTGAGAGACAGAGAGCGCGCCTGAGCACGAGGGGGGAGGGGCGGGATGGGGGCGGGGCGGAGAGAGAATCCTAAGCAGGCTCCATACCCAGCGCCTAGTAGATGCTGGGCTCCATCTCCAAAGCCTGAGACCTTGACCTGAGCTGAAATCAAAAGTCAGATGCATAAGGGACTTAGCCACCCAGGTGCCCCAAGGGAGGAATCATTTTTATTTATTTATTTTTTTAAAGATTTTATTTATTTATTTGAGAGAGAGAGAAAGCATGAGGTGGGGAGGGTCAGAGGGAGAAGCAGACTCCTCGCTGAGCAAGGAGCCCGATGCGGGACTCGATCCCGGGACTCCAGGATCATGACCTGAGCCGAAGGCAGTCGCTTAACCAACTGAGCCACCCAGGTGCCCAGGGAGGAATCATTTTTAAGTAGACATGAAATTAATCCCTACTATCCTTCCCTCCTACTCTCATTCCACCACTCCCTCCCTTTCTATTATGCTTCTCCCATCACAGCAAAATTTCACCCCTTTTCTCCTCCAGATGAATTCATCTAGGAATGTAACAATTTCAGAGGCAAAAGATATGAGTGTGAGAGAATGGTAAACAGCACCTCTCTGGGCTCTGACTTATTCTGGAATTTTTTTTTTTCTAAGAAGAATGTGAGGATATGAGGCACTCACTGCCCCCAGGCTCTTTGTTGAAGCCACCTCAGTCCCTGCAGGGCCTCATTAGGAAACTTGAAGAGCTAGACAAGGAGCATATGGATCAGTACTCAGGAGCTGCAATTCTATTTGACCTGCCATAGTGAATTTCCAGGCTAACATCTAAGTTAAATGTGATGGGTGATAACAGCGAAATAGCTGATACCATTTGCAAATGGAGCAGAGCTCAGCACTGGAGTGATTGATTAATAGTAATATTGAAAATTGCGTGTCAGACACAGGGGTAGAGTTACAATGGAAAATTTTCACTTTCTTTCAGGTAGTGTAGTGTATTTTTAGCTTAACCTTTCTTCTTTGCTTTGTTCAGGAGGAGAAATTGAGCTATATAGTTTACTGCTTCTATTTTATGAACATTTTTTTTCTATAAAAATGAAAAGCAAATTTGTTTGTTAAATAAGTCAAGAGCATTGTCTACAATGGAATAACTGAAAATACCAATCACTTTAGTCAGCTAGGATATTGATTTTTTTTCCCCTGATCAAACTTTTTTTGTTCTCACCCAGTCAGTTTGGTTTTTGGTATTCTGTAGAAGCTGCCTGAGTCAGTAAGGATGACCATCAGTTTCAGAGAGAAGGGAAATTATTGATGAAGTCCTTTAAGTATGTGTGTGGTGGGGTAGAAACTTCTATGAGAATTGCATTATAATTGAGCTCTTGTACCTCATGTCTTCATATGCACACTAATCCTATTCATCTGATAATTGTGAGCTGACTTTAGAATATCTTTCCTGGGATGCTCAATGTTCCTTCTTTTCTAGGAACAATAATGTATCCCCTATAAATTTACCTTTGAAGTGCTTTGATCTCTCAACCTAATTTCATCTCTGTGAGTTATTATCCACATTAAGTAAATTCCTTGTCTTTTTTTATATGCTTAGAATTTTAGCTATTTAATAACTTAGAAATAAAGATTACATAGGCAAGAAATGCATTAACTTGTATCTTACCCCAAATGTTACCTTAGTGCTGAATAAGGACATATCTGATGGGAACCAGTTGGTGTGGTGATGCTGATATGATAAGTTGAATTCAGGATGGAAGCTCTTATGAAGGAATACACCTTAGGCAGCCACCCTTCCACTAATTTGAAGTAGCTTTAATTTCTAAGGGGACCTGATAAAAAAGATCCTTATCCCCTTAAAAAAGATAAGTGCAGAGTCTTTAATACCATTTTCATGTATGGAAAACAATAATTCTCTTAGTAACAATGGAATCAAATCAGTTCATCTCCCAGCCAAGAGCAATCCCAGTGTATACGGGGACAGCTAAACATATTGACTGACACACATCAGTTGTGTGAGAAAGTGAGGCTTGGGAAGTACATTCATCTTTAGGATGCTGAGACACTCTTATACCAGTAGAGTGAAAATTTCTATCAGAATACCAAAGAGAAGGAAAGGCTGACTGTAATCACTAATAACATTTATGATTTCATATATAGAATTGACATAGAATTGAAAACATCTAGTAGCATACAGAGTGGTGCTGTCTTCCTGTCAAATGCTTCATCATGCTTTCTGTAACTTAAAATGAAAAAGAATCTCCCTGAGAAGTGAAATAAAAATCTCCAAATACAAATTTGTTTGAGAATGTATGAATTTCCTATTTTTTTTATTTAGAAGCTATACACAATAGGAAATGTTAGTTGTGGAAAATTGGACCTCTCAATGGGCTATGCAGATAATCTGTACAGGAGCTATGATTTTTTTTTGTTTGTTTTAGGGAGGGAGCCTGCAAGGCCTGAGAGGGGAGGGGTAGAGAGAGGGAGAGAATCTTAAGCAGGTTCCACCCCCAGTGCGGAGCCATCTCGGAGCTTGATCTCACCACCCTGAGATCATTACCTGAGCCGAAGTCAAGAGTTGGATGCTCAACTGATTGAGCTATCCAGGCACCCCAGAATCTATGAACTTAATAGACTTTTTTTTTAATGGAAATATACAAAGCTAGCCTTAATAATGTCAGAGAATATTCTTAGTCACTTCAGAACCACCAGCAACACCAGGGCTACCGTATTGCATAATTCTAGGGAAAAATAGACCAAAGTGAGTGGCATCCTCTGGAGTCATGCAAGGCAATAGTCTTAAATATCAGTTTAACAAATAGGTGGTGAGTGAGATCTGTGTGCCAGGTCATTTGGATGATTTCTACTTCAAAAAAATTGGTAATCAAACATGGTAAAATATGATTATTGAGGAGGGATGAATTATTTGATGTGGAGAAATATGGGATAGGTGAAACTAATTTAGTTTTAAATTTTCTAAAGTACTTTGTAACAATAAAACAACTTCTTGGGCATTGAGAGCAGAATCAGATTAAAAATTTACAATATTTTTTTCTACTATCAGGTAAATAATAAGGCGACCAGAGTACTTCCTGGTTAGAAAGGAAAAGGAAGACCTACATCCTAAATAAGATGGAAGGCAGAGTGTATTTTTAATAAGTCAATGGCTTTCAAGTGCACTTTTACTATATGAAAATGAAAAAAAACTTAAATATCAATAGTTTATCACAGGCTATCATTTGAGTAAATTATTTTAGAATGTTCAGGTGCTAGAAATTGTTTGTGTGTGTGTGTGTGTGTGTGTGTGTGATCAACTTTTCACCTATAATGAATTACTTAGCAAGTAGCCACAATATTACTTAAGGAGTTTTAGAAAATAATTAAAAAGGAAAATGTTGACCAGTACTCAGCTAATTACATGATAAGTCTGATTTGAATCCCTGTACATTCACTATACTGTATCATTCTTATTTTCACTCTTTGGCCTGGCTTTTGCAATGTTACTTGAAATTACAGATTTTTAGCATTTGAATTGTGAAAAGAGTTAGTTTAAGAAATTAGAAGGACCAGTTATTTATCTTCTGAGTTTTAAATAGAGAAACCTAAAAGCTACAAATTATTACCTTATAGTAAATAGTTTTTAATTTTTTTACTTGTGTTAAGAAATTAATTTCCCCTAATATAACTTCCCTTTGACTTGCTCACTTTAAGAATTTGACTTTATTTGAAATACAATTTACTTCAAGCATTCACTGTAGTATTAAATGAAGACCTATAAAAATTTAGATTTATTATCAAGAGAGTCAAAAGGTTGGCTGAAGTTTTATTTCTCTCCTTATTCACTTTGGGATTGACTATGAAGTCAAAGTGGATTTTTTCCCAAACCTGCTTTGCTATAGTTTTTTAAGCTTTGACTTTGTGTGAAAGACTGCAAAGACAAGTAATATTGGAAAAGAAATATTTGGGGAAAGAACTAACCAGTTCAAGGGCACCTGGATGGCTCAGTTGATTAAGCGTCTGCCTTTGGCTCAGGTCATGATCCCAGGGTCCTGGGATCAAGCCCCATGTCTGGCTCCCTGCTCAGTGGGGAGCCTGCTTCTCCCTCTCTCTCTGCTGCTCCCCCTGCTTATGCTCTCTCACTCTCTCTGTCAAATAAATAAATAAAAATCTTAAAAAAAAAAAATTAACCAGTTCACACATAGCACAGGCATTTCTGAATGATTTTTTAAAACATTTTTAACTGATGTACCTTGCTATGGGGGTGGGAACAATTTTATACAAAAATTTACTTAGACTTCCAACTTTCTTATTGCTAACATTTTAAAAAATTATGCTAGTGAAAAGGAAACAACCTTTCCTCAAGCCTATTATATAATATTTTGGGAAAACATTCCTTTGATGTAATCAGGGATTGAAAGAGGGTGAAATAATATATGAAATAAGTGGAACTTTACAATGCAAGAGCCATGAACCAGTGTTCTTTGGGAGACTGAGTTTTGAATTATAACCAAGAGACCTGAATTCTGGTCTCTGTCAACTTTGATCACCAATGGAGGATTAGTCATTCTCTTGCAATCTACAAATATTTAAAAAAATAGAAACAAAAATAGCACTGTTGGTAGCTGCTTATAAACCTAAAACATACCATTCCAGCAAATAAAACAACCCTCCAATTAGCCACCTATCCAATTTTTCCTTTTCAGGAATTACGGGAGGAAGAGATTTTATAGATATTGAAAGTAAATTTGCTCTAAGGACCCCTGAAGACACAGCTGAGGATACTTGCCACCTCATTCCTGGAGTAACAGAATCTGTGGCTAACTGCCACTTCAACCACAGCAGCAAAACCTTTGTGGTGATCCATGGCTGGACGGTAAGATAGTCTCTTTGGGAAGGAACAAATTGGGGTAGACCAGGCATCCTGCCTGACTGGCTTGCTCCCATTGTTGGGAAGCCTGTGATGAGTCTCCCTATCCTGTACATCTGCTTGTTTTCCAATGGCTTTACTTTAAACTTGAGTACAGGCAATTCTGGCTTGGGGTGGGGATTGTGGAATCTAAAATCACGTGTTCATGAGTACTTCCCCCAGGTAGTGCCATCTTTCATTTTACCATGGTACCTAGTTGATACCCTCAAACCAGCCATTCTTGTGAGGTGAGAAAATAAGGCTTTGCTCAACTACAGAGCAGAATGTAGGTTATCATTTTAGGAAACCAGTGGAGACCTGGCATGATCCTGATTCATGCAGCACAATGTCCTTTCCTAAGGGAGAAGCTGTCAGAGAGAGGAGAGGGTTGGAGTGGAGTGAGGAGATACTGATTCTGGTTCTGGCTTTGCCATTCTCCAGCTCTGTGATTTGATTGATGCTACTTCTCATCTCCAGGCCTCAGTTGACTGATGTGTAAGACAAAGAGGTTAGACTCTACTTCCCAAATTCTCCAGTTGTAAACTTTAGGGAACTTTCCTAGAGATGAAAGAGGGGTAGCCAGGGAAGTGTCATGCAAAATGATTAGAAAAGGTGAAAACTGTGGTTACATTTACTTTTACTTTTAAAGAATACGAATAGGTGATGAGGATTAAAGAGTGCACTTGTTGTGATAAGCACCAGATGTTGTATGGAAGTGTTGAATCACTAAATTTTACATGTGAAACTGTGTGTTAACTAACCGAAAGTTAAATAAAAACGTTTAAAAAAGAAAAAAAATACAAAAATAAAGAATATGATTAAAGTAGTTGCTTCTAAATATGCCAGTCACTTTCCATGGTGCAGTTCTTAGCTAATTCAGTTGGTTGTTAATATTTTCAAACCCTAGTGAGCAGATTTCATTTTGTTATGTAAAAAGGACTTCTATAAAGTGGGAGGTTAGAGAGAAATAGTCCTGCCATTATGTCAGAGCTTGTGAATAAAGTAATAGATACTAAATAAATTCTAACAAGATGAATTAGAGAATGATTGATAGACTTCTCATCTCGATTTCTTTTCCTGTGTAACTTAAGTGTCTTTCTTATTAACAGTCCTGGACAATTGCTATAACTTTTACAGAGGTGAAGGCAACTACTAACAGAATTTATGTGGATGTTTATTTTTAAAAAATCTATTTACTAGAATTAACATAATAAATTACATATCTTATGATAAAAATACATATTCAAATTCTTAACAGATGTTTTTACATTTTAAGAGATTTAAATAAGAAGAAGCAATCATTGGTAGTTTTAGAGACATTTTGGTTGTATATAGAACTTCAAATACTTTTCAAAAAAGTATAGTAAGCTTAATAAACATTTTTTATGACAGAATAAATTGAATATCTCAGACATCTCAATCTTATCCCTAAGAGAACTTGATACTTTAAGAATTTTGCAAAAGCATAGTTCCTTCTCATGCAAAGATGACATGACAAACCCAGTATCAGCAGATAGTGCCAATTTCTATCATTGGTCCTCCTGCCCACTAAGCCCACCATATTCTTCACATTGTGTGTCCTGACATTTTGAAAGCCCGAGCTCAGAGGCTAGGCCATTGGCTGTGGAACTGAATTTCAACATAAAGAGCTGGTTGGTCTATGCAGTAACCAATCCAGCCATACTGGGTAACTGATCTCAGCTTATCTCAGTGGAATGCCTGGCTGGTTCAGTTGGGCCACCTGGGATGAGTGGCCAGAAGGGCTTCAGTTCAGCTGTGTGTCTGGGAATCAAAGATTTTAAAAATTTGTGCTGATTTTAGGAACCTCAGAAAAAAACCCTAGTAAATAATACCTTTTTAGAGTTAAAGAAGGTGAGTACTTGGATTTTCCACTCCTTTATTTTTTAGGGCTACTTATAGCCGTATTTTAAGTTGAATTAAAAAAGAAAGGATTGGAATAGTTTTTAGGCAGTTAATAAAAGTATCAGTCACTGTAGGAGTAAGTTGGGTTACTTACTCTTTGACAGATTGCCTAACTTGGAAACATTGATAGTGCAGAAAAACTTGTAATAGGGGTTTAGAGCAAACAAGATTTTTTGCCTTATCTGAGGTAAACTCTTTAACAACTCAAGGTCATAGGACAAAGAGAAATGTAGAAGTTCTGCAGCTTTGCTATGGAAAATTCAAAAGAATGCTTAGCGTGTAGTATGCATAGAGCACATTCCAGAAGGCAGTTGAGACACAGCTGTCCTGAGCTTTGCCACCTGGTTAGGTTTCATAGACCAAAGTGTTAAGTACAGAGTTCTCATTGTAGTAGGAGGTCCTCATGCCTGGCTAAAAGGAGTGGGTAACATTGCATTCTGAAGAATTGACATCATCCTCTCTTGAAAGGCAGTTGCAAAGTGTGGCAAACCCCAACATCTATGAGAGGAGAAGGGGAGACAGGACCAATTCATCGGGGTTTTGGGCTAGGTAGGTGTTCTGACTTGTTCCCTCAATGACCCAGGCTGCACTTAGACTTTTTAAAGCAGCCTCTTGCTGACACAGGTTCAAAGAAGATTTAAATGAGTTTCTGATGGACTAACATCACCTTTATACCTTTTCTTTTTTTCTCTTCATACTTGAAATGGCAATAGCTTTAGAGCTGGTATTAAATTACTGCAAGTAGATTGGGAGTCAGAATGGTTACAAGAAGACATTTATGAGATGGCAGGTAACTTCAAGATCATCTGAACCCAACCCCTTTGTTTTATAGATGGCTTAAAAGGTTAAAACAGTGCCTACATTCATAGAAGTAATTATTGGAAGAGCTGGGACTGAAACCAAAATCTCCCGAGTTTCAGGCTTGCTTTTCCTACCACAGAGTACAGCAATGAGGTGAAAAATTGTACAGTTGTTAGTGTCAGGAGTGAAGTGAGATCTCATGTTTTGATAGTTTTAGTCTAGAAAATAAACTAAATAAAATGGAAGCATAAATCTGAAAGAATCCACTATATAAGATCAAAGTTCCAAATGAAGTCCCTTGGTTTAAGAATTCATGACTCCTATTTTTGTTACCGGAATTAATCTAAGAAGAATATAGGTTTTATAGGTCTCCCCTGAAAAGCTACTTTAAACATATATTTCAGAACCTTCTTCATTGAGTACATATTTAAGTAACCTTTACTGTGGCTACAACATGATTTTCTCTCAGGTCATGATAGGGGTGGGGAGATTTGGGAATTTGAATCAGGTTACTGCTCTGTTCAAGTTCATGGCAAGATGGTGCACAATTTTACAGTCTGCAGTTTTTAAGTGTGTTTCCATTATTTTAAAGTCTGCATCTTTGCAAAGGTGTCCAATGTCCTCTCTGAAAACTTAAATTAAAATTTTACGTAAATAGAGTTAACCTGAGAACTCTTACAGTTCTTTTGACTTTGAATTTGGGAGCCTTTTTAAAATAAGAAGCAAAGACTTACATTTGGAAGTCTCCTTATCTCCAAACAGGGCCAATCTAATAATTGGTAATTGTGGCTGGTAAGCCTCATTAATTTCCACTCTGATAATTAAGAATTTGAGAGAATTATAGAAAAATCTAAGCTGAAGCTGATCATTTGCTTATGTATTAACAAAGAGATTGCTAAATGAATTTACCTTCTGTTAGGATTAGTATGTTTGAAACTATTTTTTTCATTAGCACTTCAAATGTTTTATATAAATGACTCTCTATAAGAAGAAAAAAGTGCATTCACATCCTCCAAAATAATATGGTTGGGGCACCTGGGTGGCTCAATTGGTTAAGTGACTGCCTTCGGCTCAGGTCATGATCCCGGGGTCCCGGGATCAAGTCCTGCATCGGGCTCTCTGCTCGGCAGGGAGTCTGCTTCTCCCTCTGACCCTCCCCCCTCTCATGTGCTTTCTCTCTCTCTCTCTCTCAAATAAATAAATAAAATCTTTAAAATAAATAAATAAATAATACGGTTGGGAAAAATTTATTAGCCTAATTGGAAGTAATTAAATTTATTTTGAAATAGTATATAATTCTGCTGCAGAATTTTAACTTATTCAGATTGATCTTTTATATAAATTATTGGTTTTACAAAATTTATAAAACAAGTTTTTAAAAATTGGTGGTGTAAACCTAATCTGCCATTCCTCAGCTCAACACATTCCTTCTTTGGCATACTCAAATTTTCCTCAGGAGAAGCAGGCACAAGTCTGAATATTCTTTTGCATGGTTTGATTTTTTCTGAGCCAATGGGCTTCCTTTCAGGTTTGTTTGTTTTCTTTCCATTTAATGTAGGTGTATTAGGCTGACATATCTATAACAAGTTGCAGGTGGGTATTTTAGGAAAGCTTGTATCATCCTCTTCAGGTGACAGGAATGTATGAGAGTTGGGTGCCAAAACTTGTGGCTGCCCTGTACAAGAGGGAACCGGACTCCAATGTCATTGTGGTGGACTGGCTGTCACGGGCCCAGCAGCATTATCCAGTGTCTGCCGGGTACACCAAGCTGGTGGGAAAAGATGTGGCCAAGTTCATCAACTGGATGGCGGTAAGACTGGGGAAAGAAGGCTTATATGTCCAAAACTGATCCCTTCGCTAGTGCTGAACAAAAGGCTGGTCTTTATTCCTTTTCACATAAATATAAATATTTTCTGGGGCAATTCAAATCTTCAGAATAAGCACAGGCATTTTTTTTTAGCCAGAAAGCAGCATTATGATAAGAATGATAAAACTGTAAAGTCAAGGCATAATCCTGCCCTGCCCTATCCTTTGATATTCTCATAGTGAATAGATCTGGTGAGACCAAGAACTAAGTAGGCCGAGCAGACAAAAGCTTGTTATTTCAGGGCAGAGGGAAGATGTCATGTTCAGCCAAATCCTTCTCTACCACTTGGCTGGCACATGGAAATGTTATCCTGTCTTTGACCCGTTAGAATACCAATCTTTTTCATGAAAAGATTAATAATACCCATTCCTTAGTGTAGATTAAAGATCCAGATTTTTATTGAGGGTTAGGGGACTGATAGATTTGAGCTAGGAAGAAAATGGCAGGCAAGGTCTGTAGACTGTGAGGTGGCTATGGGTCAGGGGTTCTGATTTAGCTTCCACTTTTATCTACTTTATTCTCTGATGTCATCCTCTGAAAATTACCTTTGAAAAATATCTTGGGGTTGGCTGAAAGAAAGTTAATACTCTGACAGGGCCAAATTATTTAAGCCAGATACTTGGAGGTAGAAAAATAATCTGTTTATTGGACTGACCATTAAAAGATAAAAGTTCTTTTCTTGACTCTTCTGCTCATCAGCAAAGTGAACCTGGGCAAATCAGATCGCCTGCCTGGGCCTCAGGCTTCTCATCTGTTGAATAAAAAGACTGGACCATATGTGTATGTGGTTCATTCTCCCTGTAATACTTTCTGGTTTTAAGTCATTTTTCTGGCTAACCTTAAAGAATAAAGTGATGTAGGGTATTTAGAGTAGGGAATAATGGGTTAAGGTTAAATATATATTTAATATATGTGTGTGTATTTACATATAGTTTATCCACATATAGATGCACACATATATACATATATCTACATATAAATATATAGCTACACATGTGCATGTACATGCATACATATGTTTTCAGATATATGGAAATTCAGATTTCCATACACTTCAGTTTCAGATGGATGGGAAAACTTTCTAATTAAATATGTTTTTAAAGAAAGAGAAAAATCTCAACACTAGAGTGTTTGATCTAGAGCACAAAATTAAAATAAGTAGAGTTAATTTTCAGCATTGCCTGCATTTCAAAAACAATACTTATATTCATTTTTTTTCCTTTTAGCTTTGATCTTTTGTACAGAACTGTAAGAAGCTCTTTTTCTTTTTCTCTTCCAAAGGAGGAATTTCACTATCCTCTGGACAATGTCCATCTCTTGGGATACAGTCTTGGAGCCCATGCTGCTGGCATTGCAGGAAGTCTGACCAATAAGAAGGTCAATAGAATTACTGGTAAGAAAGCAGTGCCAGGAGTCTTATCACAGAAGAGTTGAGATGCCTGTCATTCTGAAAGAGAATCAGAATGTTTGTCAAATACCCATATGTGTGTGGTGTTCCTCTGTGTTCGCCCAGCCATTTGATTATGTCATGGGAGGGCTTTTTTTTCCCTGGAGTAGGATAGAATACAGGCCCTTGCTCTCCAGGGCTTACCACCTACTGTCAGAAGAGAAATAGAGCAGCGTTAAGCACAGAGAGCCAAATGGAGTCTCTGGGAAGCTCATTCCCCTCCTCCCTCTGCTCTGTGCTTTGGTGGTATATTGCATGTATGTCGCCTCTCACATCAGTGCTGGGAAAAATGAAAAAGGACCAACACCAGAGGCTAGTTGTAAAAAGGAAGACAGTCAACCAGGGCAAAGGCAATGGATGATTTGGCACGCCTAGAGAAAAAGAAAGAACCCACCATTGTTTAAAGGCCTTCTCACCAGTTTCAAAAATAATTTACAAAACGAGATCTACTTGTCCTGAATGAAAATTGCTATTTAATGGCTAGTTCAAGAAACTCAGATTCCTTTCAGAGGAGCTAGGCCTACTTTTAATACTCTCAGTAATTTCAGAATTCAGTCACTACTGGAACTAGAGGGTATTATGCTAAGCAAAATTAGTCCATCGGAGAAAGACAATTATCATACGATCTCACTGATATGAGGAATTTGAGAAACAAGGCAGAGGATCATAGGGGAAGGGAGGGAAAAATGAAACAAGACGAAACCAGAGAGGGAGACAAAACATAAGAGACTCTTAATCTCAGGAAACAAACTGGAGTTTGCTGGAGTGGTGGGGGGTGGGAGGGATGGGGTGGCTGGGTGATAGACATTGGGGAGGGTATGTGCTATGGTGAGCGCTGTGAATTGTGCAAGACTGTTGAATCACAGACCTGTACCTCTGAAACAAATAATACATTAGATGTTAATTTAAAAAAAAAAAAAAAGAATCCAATCACTACAGAATAAGGAGCTAATAAGAACCTATGTGGCTGCCAGTTACATTCAAATGATGAACAATTGAATGCTACGGTGACACTAATGGAGGCCAAAATGAATGGGAATTTAAAAATCTGTGAGGCCTTTATTTTTTTTGCATTAAGGCCTAGATCCAGCTGGACCTAACTTTGAATATGCAGAAGCTCCAAGTCGCCTTTCTCCCGATGATGCAGATTTTGTAGACGTCTTACACACATTCACCAGAGGGTCGCCTGGCCGAAGTATTGGAATCCAGAAACCAGTAGGACATGTTGACATTTATCCTAATGGAGGCACTTTTCAACCAGGATGTAACATTGGGGAAGCTATCCGTGTGATTGCAGAGAGAGGCCTTGGAGGTAAATATGATTTAGAAGTTAATTAAATGTAATATTCACACTTAATTCTTATTGATCCAGTCTCCTACCCATTCCCCACAAGTATGTAGTTTTAATATACACATTTAGCCAAGAAATGTTTCTGAAGAAGCTATCATATTCAGCACAATCACCATTACAGCCTTAGTACTTCCTTTGGTCAGACAGACAGACATTTTTTCTTTTATGTATTATATTGTAGACTACACTGAGTACTAAGCTTCCAGAAATAAAAGAAGAGAATAAAAGACAAGAAAACTCCACTGCATTTGATAATAACAGCGTAAAGTGATATCGGGTCACATGTTGTTATACTTTGAATATGGTTGTGAAACCATAAGAGTTATTGTTAATTAGTCCAAATTTCTTTTGTCAGCCTTTTAAAGAGATGTACAAATTAGAAACAAATCAGGGGCACCTGGGGAGCTCAGTCTGTTAAGCGTCTGACTCTTGGTTTCAGCTCAGGTCGTGATCTCATGGGTCATGAAATCCAGCCCTGGGTGGTACTCTGCCCTCAGTGGGGAGTCTGCCAGAAGATTCTTTCACTCTGCCCCTCCCCTCACTCATGCACATGCATTCTCTCCCTTCTTCTTTCTCTAAAATAAATAAATAAATCTTAAAAGAAAAAATAAATCACCATTCTCTAATAATGAATATTCCAAAATTTAAAGAAGAAAATATAATTTAATATTATCTTAATGTTTACTTCAGTAATCTTGTTTGTGTTAAATTTATAATTTGTTTTAAGCGATCTTTTCATCCTTTGTGAGCAATGGAACCTACCTGTAGTCAATATGCTCAGGTCTTTTGTACACATGTTATAGAAATTATAGCTTAATGTTACTATTTTCAATAGTTATAAAATCTTATGGTAAGAGATACACTTTTATTACATTGCTAATTATTTCTGTGATTAATTTGATGTAAAAATTATTAGTAGTGAGACAACCTCCAATTATACATAGTATCTATGATAAAATACTATTCACTTAACAATTCTGCCTTTTATGATGGTTGTTTCTAGTAACATGTAGAAATATTTTATGTTTTCAATATAAGAGAAGGATATGATAAACTGGGGGAAATCAACTTCTGCCTTGAATGTCTCTTACTGTATTTTCATAAACATACAAATATATGACAGCAGAAAAGGCAAAAGTTCTCTGAAAATTTGCAGTTTTGACACTCAGGAAGAGATGAAAAACTGCCACCAAAAATACTTCCTTAAATAGGGCTTACACTCAGTCAGTCATAGGACTAGATCCTTAGGTAATTTTGTTCTGACACCACACCTGAACTAGTTTAGACATACACGATGAAACACTCATTGTGGACACTCATGGAGTTGAATTTTCTTTGTGCCTCTTTTTCCCCAGATGTGGACCAGCTAGTAAAGTGTTCCCATGAGCGTTCCATTCATCTCTTTATTGACTCTCTGCTGAATGAAGAAAATCCAAGTAAGGCCTACCGGTGCAACTCAAAGGAAGCCTTTGAAAAAGGGCTCTGCCTGAGTTGCAGAAAGAACCGTTGCAACAACTTGGGCTATGAGATTAATAAGGTCAGAGCCAAAAGAAGCAGCAAAATGTACCTGAAGACGCGCTCTCAGATGCCGTACAAAGGTAGGCTGGAGAATGTTGTGAATAAGGAAAATCAATTTGATTTTTATCATGCTCATTGCATCACAGGTACTGAGTCTGTCCTTCACCAACAGAGGTAGCGGAATGATGTTACTAGACCCTGAACCCTCACTTCCCACTGCCAGTAAGGCGCAGTGCACAGCCTGCACTACCCTATGCAGCAGCCTTGTTTGCCACCCTCCTCTGTAACTGTGACCCCTAGCATGCGCCAGCCCATTAGTACCAGGCTCATTAGTACCAGCTAATTTGAATCCATCCATCTATCCAGGGTCAGCAAGCAAACTATGGCTCCTGGGCCAAATCCAGCCCACCACCTGCTTCTGTAAAGAAAGTGTTATTAGAATACAGCCACACACGTTCATTTTTTTGTTGACTAAGAGTGCTTTTGTGCCACTGCAGCAGAGTTAAGTAGTTGGGACAGAGACTGTATGGCCCACAAAGCCTAAATTATTTGCTATCTCGCCCTTCATACAAAAAAGTTGGCCAACTCCTAAAGTTTGCTTTAAGTGAAGGCAAAAATTACCTGTATTTTAACATTCAACTATTCCTGGGAGGGAAGAATATACCAAACCTCAAGATATTTCCATTTTGTCATGAATTTGGACCCAGTTGAATCTCAAACTTGTTTAGAGCAAAATTTACAAGGACTGAAGGGAAAGAAGAGAGGAGATACCAAGGAAATCTGGCAAGAGGAACTAAGACCAGAAAAGCTAACTTATGTGGAGTCCAGATGGAAGTCCGAGGGAAGGGATGATATTGAAGTATAGTTTTCCAAGGTAAAATGTACCTGATGGAGGCAACTATCTGTAAGGTGGTTTGTTAGAACCTCTATAGTGGTGTGTTTGGTGGCCCAAAGGTTTGGAGCAACAATGATTCAAGGAAACCTTTTAAGCAATGAGTTAGTTTCCCTGACTCTTCAGAATGAGAAAGTGGGTGCGAGGTATAGAGGAGACTGGAATCTTCTGAAGACTCATCCCCAGGCGTCCTGCTCAGTGCTATGCAGTGTTCCATCACTATTCTTGGGGGTACCTCGGCAGTCTCAACTTCCCCTGCTGTGGTCTGTGGTGATGCCTGCAAGGGCTCCATTCAACCCCAAACTCTGTTTCTCTTCACCTCTAGTAGCTGTGTGTTAAGCCTGCTGCCTTTCCTATCTCCTTAACCTCCCCCATCCCACCTACTCAGGGTGATGGGGAGAGCAGGGAGGAAATGTAGAAGTTCAAGTATCTGCTTCCAGAGGTTCTCCCTAATACAGAACACATTAGGAACTAGCAGTCTTTATGGCCTCACTGACGATGATTCAATGAATAAGTTTGATTGTGAGCTTGCTACAATACCTGCTCTGTGCTAGATGGTGGAGGGATAAAGAGGATAAACGTGATCTTCTGACATGAGGGAATTTACACATAGGTGGGGAGTCAGACGTACCCATAAAACGTGAAGAAACAGTTACATACAGTGTCCCATTAACAAATGCCAAATATGTTCCATATAGATATTCGGGGACAAGATGGCCAAGAAAGGGTGGAGTTCTTGGAGAAAGAATCATGGGTATTTTGGCTTCTTGATTTGATCTCCCTTGTGCCCCATCAAAGATGACTACTTTCCAGGACTGCTTAACAATTCATACACACCTGGATTCCTCCTATCCACCACAACCACACTTTCCTGAAAGGGAGTGGAATTCAAGGTCTGAATTTTCTAGTAACAAACACTGTGCAGATATGAAGAAATCCTTCACACTGATAGTCATGTGTGAACACTTCCTATTTAATGGTTCAGAATTCTGTGGTTCTGAATTACCTGTTTATTTGGGGGCGGTGGTGTTTCCATAAAAACTGATCAGCATTTGTTCCAATTTTCTCTCTACAGTCTTCCATTACCAAGTAAAGATACATTTTTCTGGGACTGAGAGTGATACACAGACCAACCAGGCCTTCGAGATCTCTCTGTATGGCACTGTGGCCGAGAGTGAGAACATCCCTTTTACCCTGTGAGTAGCCACATGACATTTCCTCCAGCATGTGGGCTTATCACCGGCACTGCTACCTGCTCTAACCATTGGTCCTTAGAGCAGAAGAAGAGTAGGACACTTGGAAAAGAAATAGTCATCATATTTTTTAAAAAAAAGCTTTATGGCAAAAGATACTCATTACATTAGTACATATAATAGCATGGATTAGAAACAAAATAAGTACCCAACATTGAGGCAATGATTAAATGAATTGTGGTTTAAAGTGAATAAAATCAATCTAGTTTCTAAAAACTATAATTATAGAAAACCAGGTAAAACATGGCAAAAAATGGAAAGTAAAATATGAAGTAAACAAAGAAAGAATAGAGAATTTTAGGTATCCTATGACTTTAACAAAGTAAACATGTTCACATAGCAATATAGATTGAAAGGGGATATATGAAGATGAATATAAATGCCTCTGAATGATTGATTTATGGATTTTTTTCTTAAGAATTGTATTAAATAGTTCATACTGCTTGTGTAAAAGTTAAAATAGATTAAAAGGGTGTAAATATCTTTTAAAATACCCTAAATGCCATTGATCTTCATCTTGAGTATTTTGCTGGACATTTTTTGCGTTTTTAAAAATATCTCCCGGGCGCCTGGGTGGCTCAGTTGGTTAAGCGACTGCCTTCGGCTCAGGTCATGATCCTGGAGTCCCTGGATCGAGTCCCGCATCGGGCTCCCTGCTCGGCAGGGAGTCTGCTTCTCCCTCTGACCCTCCCCCCTCTCATGTGCTCTCTGTCTCATTCTCTCTGTCAAAAAAAAAAAAAAAAACTTTAAAAAAAAAAAAAAAAAAAAAATATCTCCCAAACAATAAAGCTATTTATGTCTTGGGAGGAAGAAGAATGAAAAAAAAAAGACCAAAAAACAAAAAACTTGTTTCCACAACTAACCAAATACGCTGATTTTTTTCTTCAGGCCTGAAGTTTCTGCAAATAAGACCTACTCCTTTCTGATTTACACGGAGGTGGATATTGGGGAACTGCTAATGTTGAAACTCAAATGGAAGAGTGATTCATACTTCAGCTGGTCAGACTGGTGGAGCAGCTCTGGCTTCGCTCTTGAGAAGATCAGAGTAAAAGCAGGAGAGACCCAAAAAAAGTAATTAAATGTATTTTTCTCCATTTACGTTAGACTCTCTGTGTCCTTACCTAGGGATCGTGGAGCCTTCAACATTCAGGTGGAACTTTAGTAAGCTTTTTCTTTAAAACTATATCAACTAGATAATTACACCTATAATTTTGGGGAGGAGTATTCTTTTATTATCGTACCAGGGAAGTAATAGTATTTCTGAATTTCATGGAAAGAAAATATAAGCCCTGAATTGATCACAATTATTGAGTGAGAGCTGAGATTTTAAGTTGAGGATCTCAGCTTCTCATTTAGCACTGTTTCTTGCAAGCACAAAACAGTTATGGAAAGAATCTCAGAGATGTTATTTTGACACTAAAAAATTAAAATCAACCTCTTCAAGAAGAATGAGATTCCAAGGTAATCTCATCCTGTCTCCCCACCCCCACCTCACATATATCTATAAATTAATTGCATAGAGAGCCCCATAGGATTTAAAACTTTTTTACTAAATGTATAGGTATTTTGCAAACTATAGTGTGCCATTATTGTTAATAAAAATGACTCTTTAAATTAGGACTGATAAATTTTTTCTCTCTGGTCATTTTCTTTGATAACAAACAAAACAAACAAACAACAACAA
This sequence comes from Neomonachus schauinslandi, assembly GCF_002201575.2. Taxonomy (NCBI): domain Eukaryota; kingdom Metazoa; phylum Chordata; class Mammalia; order Carnivora; family Phocidae; genus Neomonachus; species Neomonachus schauinslandi. The sequence goes on from NC_058404.1 coordinate 41,536,154, forward strand.
CAACAAAAAACAAACAAAAAACAGGTTGGGGATGGAGAGGCTATGCAGAGTATTTGTTTCTCTAACAGGACAGTTGAAGAATGGTTTGTGAATTCCCTAATGCAGATACAAGGAAGTGGTAAAGTTGATCTTGTATCACCTCGTGGTGAAAGCTTTGTGATTTTGAGGCTGCTCCAAGCTGTCTATATCCTGTCTAGACTGATTAACTCTATTGTTGAACAGTGGGTTAGGCCCTCAAATAACTGTCTGGTTCAGATGTGTTGCTGACCAGAATGGCCTGACTTTAAACAGTTATTGGAAATATCAAAATAATTAATCATAATGATCAGGTAGGATTTAAACAGCCCTGACCAAACCATATATTTTCGGTTGTTTCTCTTTTCCCATATGACATGTTCACATCCATTTTCTTCTACAGGGTAATCTTCTGTTCCAGGGAGAAAGTGTCTCATCTGCAGAAAGGAAAGGCATCTGTGGTATTTGTGAAATGCCATGACAAGTCTCTGAATAAAAAGTCTGGCTGGTGAGCATCATGGGCTAAAGATCCTCGGGTATCCTGAGCTTGCACTCAGGGACACTGCTTCATACATTGCTCTTCGTCCCATAACTAAAGACTTGCACTGGTTCTTGTGGCTAGAATCTTCAGGTGGTCTTTCTTAGCCCTTCCATGTACGCATTGGCCTGGCCCATTTGTTTTTGGCAGTACTTCCTCTTTTTTCTTTCTCTTTCTGTTCTTTTATTTTCCTTTTGCACTACCACAAAATCATTACTGCTGCTTTTTTCTGTACTGCATCCCTGCTACCTTTACAGAGCCTGTGTGCAGAGCATACAACACAATAGTCATCATTGTGACTGTGGGCCTAGCCCCTCCAGGGGAGCAAAACATCAGCTGCAGCACATAGGACTTCTTGGTGGTCCAAGTGGCAGCAGACTCCAGGACAGACAGCCAAAAAGGGGCAGCCACCAAGCATCCATCTCAAAATCCCCAATGATGGGGAGCTAATGGAGTTAGAATTTAGGAGGTGGTTTTCTTTTCCATCTGAAAACAATCCCCTGGCTCTTTCCTACTGACCTTTAAGACTAATCCATATGGCAGCTGTCAGCTAAATCTTTCCAGAGTGTCAATACTAAGTGGAGATTAAGCATGTGCCCTTCTCCATGCCCTCCTGGATTCTCACATTATCTCACTTTCATTTGTCTACTCATTCCCCTGCCAGATACCAAGTACTAATGGGTTACAAGTATAAGAGGGAAAAGCTTAGATCACGTCATACAAGCCAGGGAAACAAGAAACAATGGGAAAGGTTGGTCACAACATCATCCAGAAATAGAAAAAACAATTACTTCTGGTTTGTCTTCTCTCAGTTACATTGATAGACAAAAGTAAAGAATAAGAATTGCCTAATCAGAAAAGCATATTAAAGACCCTATGTGGAATTTCTATTATTACTTTAAATTTCTATTTTATGTTATAATTTATCCATGGATAATTATGGATTATGGATAAATCAGGAAAAATAGGCAAAACAAAATCACTGTGACTCTCTCCCCCTGGAATAACTCCCAATTAACATTTAAATTTATATTCTTTCAGACCTTTTCAATGCATATATAATTTTTATATTTTTTCATTTTTTACAAAAATTGAATTATGACATACACTTTGAACAATAAGATGAAGCCACTTGATTAAAAACATTAATGTAAGAGTACTCAAGATAAACTTAAAATGGAAAATAGTTGATGGTACTGAGCCGGGCAGAATAACTGAATTTTTATCTAAGTGGACTATTCTACTTAGAGGTTCATTGCTTTGTTTTCCCTCATCACAAATCTGAGACAATTTCACATTTTCTTTAACTTTTAGAAGCAACTCCTCTGTGAAGTTTTATACATGCATTTATGTCACATACAAACACACACAAACACTTGTACATATACATTCTCCCCAAATCATCCATAACTTTGACTATATGTGAATGTAGAAACAAAACCTGAAAAATTAGGAAATACCTCCAGCTGTTTTAAAAGTATTTCTGGTCATATTACTTATATAAGTCACAATCATTTATCTGAGAAAGTCTATTGATACATTCCTTGTCTGATTACAGGATTACTGAGACCACAGATATTTAGGTGGTTTTTCTTTATACATCTGAACTTTATCTAGGAATTATGATTCAGACTAATAACTACTTCTGCAGTTTCTCTCTTCTGTCACTAAATTAATCAAAAGTTCTCTGTCTCTTATCTTCTGATATAACTCTTTAGAAGACTCCTATCACAAGAAAAGAAAGAATCAGGCATTTCATTTGACAAGTTTTAGAATTAAGAAATCTTCTTAAATCATATCATCTTTGAAATCATTTGATTCAGTCCTCTGAAAATGATAGTCCTTATTGGGACATGGCTAAGTAGATCTTAGAGTGTCTTTCTTTCCCACAAGCCTGCCGTTATCTACATCTGATCCATTATCCTCATGTGCCCTGGGTATATACTCACAACCTTTGTTCTGAACTTCCAGTTGGATAACCTTTTCATCATGAAGGTGGAGGGGGGGTGGGTTGTAAAACACTAAGCAAATAATAAATTGCCCTTCCTCTGCTTTTTCTCAGAACCTTGGGCAAATCTACAGAAGGAAGAGCAGCACATGAATTCTATGAAGAATGAAATAACTTTTACAAAAGATGCCCAGTGCTTTGGGTGTTTCAAAGAGAAATTTCCTGAGTATTAATCCCTAATTAATAATTAATTAGTTATTTTAGGATACAGTCTTAAATACCCAAAAAAGTGGCTAATTCAATTTGAGGAATATAGTGGCCAAATAGCACATCTTCCAACATTAAAAGATCGCAGATTTGAAAATCACTGTTTTGTCCTTTGAGAAAGAAGTAAGAACCATTTTGGCTCATGGTAACATAATACACCTTCTTTATCTAGTGAGTTAAACCATAGCCTAAAATTAAGTAGAATCTCATTTTTTAATCAGAAGTCTGCATTTTCTGAACTGATACCTTCTCAGTGTTTTCTCCAAGTCTGAATATAGAAAATGATTTTTTTTTTTGGTGACATGAGTTGGACCCATTTACTTACTAGTCAAAACACCTGACTTTTTTGGAATGGTTTTTCTCTTGCCATTGGGTTCTGTGTTGCCCAGGAATTAACCAGGGACTAGTGACTTGGAGAGAGGAATAGAAAATGAAATTGATAAATCACTGAAACTTTAAACCCTCCCTGCAGCTGGTTGCATCATTGCTAAGTTACAAATTAAAAGAGATATAAAATTTAGACCAATTCAGTCTTAATAGGCTTACAGTTTATCGTTTAATCTCTACCTGCCGTTGTCTCAAGATTATATTTTAACAGTGCTTTCTAGGTTGGTGTTTTAAATGAGCCTGTTATTGTCAACTGACACATAATTTTAACTATGGGGAAAGAAAATGATACCACAATTTCATTAATCAGATTTCTGAAGTTATATTCATCAATTTGAGGTCATTTAATATCTGATAGGCACTGTTCAATTTTAGGTTTATCTCAGTCATGCTTCAGTCATACTTTGAGCATGTCTCTTTCCTGGTTTTAGTAAGAAAATATGTACTCAAGGTCAAATTTTACATCACGCAAACTTCTATAAATTTTAGACAAGGGCCATTGTTACTAAGTCAGGAGGTGAAAAATTATATATCCGTAAACAGTGCTTAAAACCACTGTGGGCAATTAAAAGAATCCTCAATTGCCATAGCCACATGAAATGCCATGAGAGGTGTTATTTTTAACAATGAGTCAAGAGTGAGTGAACAGTAATTTATAAACTAGAGATCATATTTTCAGAATGATCTTCTATATATTAATATAAATTGATAAAGAAGTAAAATGTCTCAAAGACTATTGCTGGGAATCCAAACTATGAACATGTGTGGGTATCTGAACATATGACTCACATACGAAGCCCCTCATGTACATTTATTATTCAGCATAGCTTGGAAAGTAAACAATCAAGAGATATAGTATTAGGATGTATTGAAGTAGAAATTATTCCAGAGGTGCCAGAACTTAAGCCCTTCATTTGAGAAATATGGTTATACCTATACAAAGTAGGATGAATGCTGTGATTGATATCAGCCAACTTGGAATGAATTTTCTCTAAAAATAAAATATTGTGAGATTTGTTGTTGTCATCCCCCTTCATTGCTAATTCATTAATTTTCTGGATTTGGGTTTTGAAAAAGGGTGCGTAAACTTGAGAAAATATGGATCCAATCAGTGTATGGCCCTAGGAACTCTGGCTTCTACAGACTTCACTATATATATATAAACAATGCTTTGGCTTTAAATGTTATTTATTAACTGTAAATATATGTGTATATGAGTAAAGGGAAATTGTATATCAGAAAGGGTTGTGGCTAACTGCATTTATAGACATGTGGTGCTAACTTTGTACACGTCTTTGTCAGTGACGGTCTCACTGAGCCAACTTACTCTGATGAAATAATACCATAAAGTAGACTTTTTAAAAAAGGAAACTTAATTAACTATGTTAAGAAATGGAATCTGCTTTTAATAAAATTGACAAAATTTTATTATGACACTAAGTCATTATTTTGTATTGTTTTAGTTCCCTAAAAAGATATTTATTCTTAGGGCAGATTCATTCAGCACATTTTTACTGAGTAAAATTAGTATACTTGGTAAAAAATTTAGCTTCTAAAAATTATAATACTCATTATATTTTATTTTTATATTTACATTTGTACAAAGCCTTAGAAATCCTTTAAACTATAAAGGAAAATAATACAGATTTTTTTTCCTAAATAAAATGCACAGAATTTTCCTTGCCTGCACCTACTTTTTCACTAGTAAAATGTTAAATTAATATAAAAAATTCTGACCACTTTCTAGAATACATTATCTTTATTTCTGAGGTCTAATTGTTACCTACGAAGTGAGTTTGTGCAATAAAATTAACTATTTGGTGTGGGAAGGTGCATTTTTTAGAACTTTTCTTTGCGAAAAGAACAACATAGCCATATATGCAACTAAGTAAAGATTGCTTCTTAGTACAGTCAGAAAGAATTTCATACAGAAAACAATTGTTTCAGTGGCCACTGATCCAAAACTTCATTGTTAGTTAGGTATAGGATCTTCTGGACTGGGGTCCCCTTGACAGGAAAAGACTCCCCAATTTAAACTTTGCTCACTGTCCATCATTGCCTGTTGATATAATCAAAAAGACAAATAATAACAGGAGTTGGCAAAGCTGTAGAGAAATGTGAACCTGTATATATTGCTAATGGGAATGTAAAATGGTGTGGCCACTCTGGAAAACATTTTGGCAGTGTTTTTAAAAATTAGTTACAGAGTTTAACCCATTTGACCCCGTCATTCCACTACTAGGTATATACCCAAGAAGCCTGAAACATATGTCCACAAAGATTTGACAAAATGTTCATAACAGCATTATTCCTAAGAGCACCAAAGTGGAAGCAACCCAAATTTTAAAGCTATACAGTTGTTTCAGTGTCACTTTTATACATAGTTCTGTATATGTAAACATGTCTTCATGGTTTACACTTTCATTTGTATCTGCTGGGCTGAATTAAGCTTTGTTGTGATTGTGACCAATACATATTCAGGCCATGTTAGCGCTGTGTTTATAACATCACCAATTAGTTGTAATAAATGTTCAACATACACCAAAAAAAAAAAGAAAGAAAATGTGGTATGTTCATACAAAGGAATATTATTGAAAATTAAAAGAATGAACTGCTGGTATCTGCTACAACATGGATGTACCTCAAACTCTTGTTATATGAAAGACCAGATGCAAAAGACTACATATTGTATGATTCCATTTGTATGAAATTTTCAGAAAAGGCAAATTTATAGAGAAAAAAGTAGATTTAGTTGTTGCCTGGGGATGAGAGTTGGAAGAAAAATTAACTACAAATGAATATAAGGGATATTTTGGGGGATTGTGGTGTTGATTGTACAACTCTGTACTTTACTTAAATTATATTGTACACTTAATAATATGGGTGACTTTTATGGCATGACTCAGTAAAGGTCTTAAAAATGTATATGCATAGACCTGTGGGGATAGACACAATCACGTTACATTTATAACCTATGAAAACTATAATTTGGAGACACTCCCATCTTGCCCCATAGGGGAAATCTGCAGTGTTTATCTACTATCCTCTAACACCAGCCTTGTCTATCCTAGGACCCAACACATGGCAGTTTGTCATAAGTGAATGCTGCCATAACCTTGTTCTATTAAAAATGTTTTATTTTATATATGCAACTGATAAATCACTAAATTCTACCTCTGAAACTAATAAAAAAATTTAAAGAATGCCTTATTTTAGCCTGATTCAGTTAGACTGCAGGCCCATTTTTGATGCACTTATCATACTGTAGAAATGTTATTATAGAGATGAACCATGAGAGACGATGGACTCTGAAAAACAAACTGATCGTTCTAGAGGGGGGGCTGTGGGAGGATGGGTTAGCCTGGGGATGGGTATTAAAGAGGGCCCGTTCTGCATGGAGCACTGGGTGCTAATATGCAAATAATGAATCATGGAACACTACATCAAAAACTAATGATGTAATGTATGGTGATTAACATAACATAATAATAAAAAAAAATAGAAGATAAAAAAATGTTATTATAAAGATAATTATCCTCTAAATGAGTCTTATTGGGGATTTTAAATATTTAAAATATCAACCATTTTTAGAAGTAGCAGATTTTTAGAAATCACTTAATACAGCACTGTCATTTTTTAGTTGATATAATAAGCTCAGAGAGGTTAAATAACTTGCCTAATATACTACTAGTTAGTAACACATGAAGCTAGGACTGATTCTTACTGATTAATAACAGTATATCCTCCCACATTTACATCATTCTGCCTCCCAAATATATTAAAAATATGTGCTTAAGTATAAATTAATTTCATATACAAACAGCACAATGCATTTACCATTAGAAGATACATGCTGGGACTTCTAATAGTGGAAAAGGGATTTGCATTAATCCCACCACACTCTTTGTGACTATTGACATAGCATGCATGTAGTGATGAAGTTTCCCACTAAGTACACTCCCTTCCATGGCTCCTGACTGGTTCATTACATCTCAATTTTTCATTTTGTTATCATAGTATTGTACACAGAGAACTATGTATCTGCAGCTCAAACATATATGTAGAACAACTGGAATAGTGTAGCAATCAGCCATTAAGTTGGCCCCAAAGATTCTCACCTCTTGTTATTCACATCCTTGGATAACCACCTCCCACATGGGCTTTTGTGACTAGTAGATATGGAAAAGGTGATGATACATCATTTCCAAAATTAGATTTTAAAAGTACCAGCTTCTGTTTTGGTTGTTCTCTCATCTGTCTCTCCTCTTGGGTTATTAACTCTGGAGGAAACCATGTTGTGAATGTCCATATGGAGAGGCCTAGGTAGTGAAGGACTAACATCTCTCAACAGCCACAAGGACGAGTTTGGAAGTGGATCCATCAAACTCAGTCAAGCCTCTGAGACAGCAGCCCTGGCCAATATCGTGAATGCAATTTCATGAGAGATTCAGCAATATATTCCAAATCCTTGACCCACAGAAACTGTGAAATAATGCTTATTGATCTAAGCTGCTAAATTTTGAGATAATTTGTTATGCAGTAATAGATAACTAAGAAATATACTTTACCTACAGACAAGACTTTAATAGTTTTGTTTGTTTTGTTTTATTTATAAATTAAACATTTATAAAACCATATTTCAAAAGAACCAGGGAAGGTTACATTTTGAAGGAACCTTCTTTCTCCCCTTCTTAACTTTAGGAAGGCAAAGGATAATAGATAATCAGCTATTTGGTTTCTATTCTTAGTGTTTCATTTTTGTTTTTATAAAATAATATACTTCTTCCATATAAAAAGATTATCTATAGAGTCATACTTATATCTAGTGAAATTTGCAGTTAAGAATGATCAGATAACTTTCAAACTAAATTCCTCCCTTCCCATAGCACTGCCATCCAGAAAACTAATTTCACACAGAAATATCTCATAAGATTTCTGTCATTTAGAAATTCTTTATACTTGAGTTAGCTATCTTACCCTGGCCACATCAGTCTTTACCCGCTAGTGCTATTGCAAGTTAGTAGCTTGTCTCCCTTTTATTATTATGGGTTTATAGACAGTTGTGTCACTATACCCTTCAATTCAGGGGCTGGGAGCTTCCTGATGAGACATGCCAAGTCCTTCTTGAGGTTTCTACAAGTTAATCAACTGAGGGACAAAAAACTCAGTCAGCATTTGCCTCAGAGTTGCTGACCATGCTTGTTGAATGAATGTCTTCTGTGTTCCATGTTTACATGTAGCCTGGAATTTCCAAATTCATGGAAACTAATGAGAATGAAAACACATCAGTTCAAAACCGTTGGGATATAGCAAAGGCAGCCTTTAGAGGGAAGTACATTGCAATACAAGCCTCTCTCAAAAAATTAGAAAAATCTGAAATATAAAAACTAACCTTACACCTAAAGGAGCTGGAGAAAGAACAGCAAATAAAGCCTAAACCAAGCAGAAGAGAAATAATAAAGATTAGAGTAGAAATCAATGAAATAGAAACCAGAAGAACAGTAGAACAGATCAATGAAACTAGAAACCGGTTCTTTGAAAGAATTAATAAGATCGATAAACCTCTAGCCAGACTTATCCAAAAGAAAAGAGAAAGGACCCAAATTAATAAAATGATGAATGAAAGGGGATAGATCACGAACAACACCAGGGAAATACAAACAATTTCAAGAACATATTATGAGCAACTATATGCCAACAAATTAGGCGATCTGGAAGAAATGGATGCATTCATGGAAACTTATAAACTACCAAAACTGAGACAGGAAGAAATAGACAACCTGAACAGAACCATAACCAGCAGGGAATTGAAGCCATAATCAAAATCCTCCCCAAAAAGAAGAGTCCAGGGCGAGATGGCTTCCCATGAGAATTCTATCAAACATTTAAAGAAGAAATATTACCTATTCTACTGAAGCTGTTTCAAAAAATAGAAATGGAAGGAAAACTCCCAATCTCATTCTATGAGGCCAGCATTACCCCCAAACCAGACAAAAACTCCCATCTAAATGGGAAATTACAGACCAATATCCCTGATGAATAAGAATGCCAAAATACTCACCAAGATTCTAGCCAATAGGATCCAACAGTACATTAAAAGCATTATTCACCAACACCAAGTGGGATTTATTCCTGGGATGCAAGGGTGGTTCAACATTTGCAAATCAATCAACATGAGAGATCACATTAATAAAAGAAAAGACAAGAACCATATGATCCTCTCAATAGATGCAGAAAAAGCATTTGACAAAATACAGCATTCTCTCTTGATTAAAACTCTTCAAATATAGGGATAGAGGGAACATACCTCCATACCATAAAAGCCATCCATGAAAAGCCAACGGCAAATATCATTCTCAATGGGGTGAAACCTAGAGCTTTTCCCTTAAGGTCAGGAACACGACAGGGATGCCTAATCTTACCATTATTGTTCAACATAGTACTAGAAGTCCTAGCCTCATCAATCGGACAACAAAAAGAAATAAAAGGCATTCAAATTGGCAAAGAAGTAGTCAAACTCTCACTTTTTGCAGATGACATGATACTTAATGTGGAAGACCCAAAAGACTAGACTCCAAAATTGCTAGAACTCATATTGCAATTCAGCAACATGACAGGATACAAAATCAATGCACATAAATCAGTGGTATTTCTATACACGAACAATGTGACTGAAGAAAGAGAAATTAAGGAATTGATCCCATTTACAATTGCACCAAAAACCATAAGATATTAGGAATGAACCTAACCAAATAGGTAAAGGATCTGTGCTCTAGAAACTACAGAATACTTATGAAAGAAATTGAGGAAGACAATGTTAGAAGAAATGTTAACTGCTCCTTAAAGTGGAAAGAAAATAGTTCCAGGTGGAGCGCCTGGGTGGCTCAGTTGGTTAAGCGACTGCCTTCGGCTCAGGTCATGATCCTGGAGTCCCGGGATCGAGTCCCGCATTGGGCTCCCTGCTTGGCGGGGAGCCTGCTTCTCCCTCTGACCCTCCCCCCTCTCATGTGCTCCCTCATTCTCTCTCTCTCAAATAAATAAATAAAAATCTTTAAAAAAAAAAAGAAAAGAAAATAGTTCCAGGTGAAAATATGAATCCACAAAACATAATGAAGATCACAGGAAATTATAATTAAATCTATATATAAATTTTTTCTTAATATTTAAATATGCTTAAACAATCACCTGTTCAAAGCAAAAGTAATGACAAAGAATTGTGGGGCTTATAACTTATGTAGAAGGAAAAAGATAAAAATGAACCAGAGGCTGGGAAGGAATAAATGAAAGTATACTATTGTAAGGTTCTTATGCTGTAAGTGAAGTTGTATTATATAATAGCATTAGAATAAAGACTGTGATAAATTAAAAGTTTACATCATAAATGGTTAAACTGTGAATAAAATAACAAAACAGTTTGAGTTAATAAACCAAGGAAAGAGAGATACAATGATGTAGTAAAATTATTTAATCCAAAATAATACAGAAAAAGAGAAAAAGAAAAAAAGAAAAAGAAACAAAGAACAGGATGGACAAATAGAAAACAATTAGAAAATAATATCCTTAATTCTAATCATATCAATAATAACATTAATTATAAATGTTATACACACTCCCAAATAAAAGGGGATTTTAGGGGGCCCGAGTGGCTCAGTTGATTAGGCATCTGACTCTTGATTTCAGCTCAGGTCTTGATCTCAGGGTTGTGAGTTTAAGCCCCATGTTGGGGCTACTTAAGTAGTCCCTTCTTTAAGCCTACTTAAAGAAAAAGAGATTTTATATATGTCATATATATATATATCTGAAGAGATCATCAGAGAATAATAATGAGAAACTAAAACTCTCATACATGACTAGTGGGAGTATTAACATATATTCATTTTGGAGAACAGTTTGGCAAATTCTTAAAAAGCTAAACAAACACCTACCATATAATTCAGACTATCTACTCTTAGAAACTTACCAAAGAGAAGAGAAAGTCTTACACAGACTTGTATAGGAATGTTTATAGCAGATACATTTGTAATAGTTATAAACTGGAAACAACCCACATAACTATCAACATGTGAATGTGTGAAAAAATTGTGGACTATTGATACGCTCAACAATGTGAATTAATCTCAAAATAATTATGGCTGTGTGAAGAAGCCAGACAAAAGAAGAGTACAGACTGTATTATTTCATTTATCTAAAATTCTACTAATTTCAAATTAATCTATAATGACAGAATGCTGATTAGTGATTGCCTGAAGACTGAAGGGAGGGAACACAGAAGAGTTGTAAGGCAACATGAGTAAGTATTTGGGGTTGTGGATATGTTCATTATCTTGACTGTGGTGATGGTTACACTGTCACAACACATTAAATTGTATACTAGAAATGTAGCTTATTGTATGTGAATTATACTTCAATAAGCTGATCAAAACAAAACAAGATAGAGAAATACATATATATTTACCCATGGATATATTAAAAATCAATTTTTCTTTTACAGAAACCATTCCTGGGGCCAAATAATTGAAGAGGAGTCTCACAAAGCTCTATCTGCTCCAGCAAAACCTTGGAAATACCTTCCCCAATATGTGCAGCTTTAATGTAACAACCTGTCTTAGAGAAAATCATGTCTTAATTCCATCATGCTCAGTAAATTGTTCTTATTGTTGACCAAAGAAGCTCAAGATTCCTATGTCATTCATCATCTAACTCTCCTCCCTTTATGACTCTGTATATTCCCTAATTTGACTCTGTTCCCACCTCCCCCAACCCCACACATCCTTCCACATTTTCCTCTGGGATTCTTGATTTGTCATCAGTAAAATCCATTGTATGCTACTAGGTATTTACCCCAAAGATACAGATGTAGTGAAAAGAAGGGGCACATGCACCCCAATATTCATAGCAGCAATGTCCACAATAGCCAAACTGTGGAAGGAGCCAAGATGTCCTTCAATAGATGAATGGATAACAAAGATGTGGTTCATATATACTATGGAATATTACTCAGCCATCAGAAAGGATGAATCCCCACCATTTACATTAACTTGGATGAACTGGAGGGTATTATGCTAAGTGAAATAAGTCAATCAGAGAAAGACAATTATCATATGGTTTCACTCATATGTGGAATATAAGGAATAGCACAGAGGATCATAGGGGAAGGGAGGGAAAACTGAATGGGAAGAAATCAGAGAGAGAGATAAACCATGAGAGACTCTGGACTCTGGGAAACAAACTGAGGGTTACAGAAGGGAGGGGGTGGGGGGATGGGGTAACTGGATGATTGGTATTAAGGAGGAGTCCTCATCATGTTGTGATGAGCACTGGGTGTTATATGCAACTAATGAATCACTGAACACTACATCAAAAACTAATGATGTACTATATGTTGGCTAATTGAACGTAATAAAAAAAATCCATTGTATGCTTAACCTCTCTTCTGAACATAATCTTTACCTTCTTTCTCTGAGACTTGGTTGTCCCTTGAGAATACCTCTTGCCTGCAGCCTTCTGTAATGGTAGATATTTTCTTTCCTCTTTTGTCACTTGGCCTGAGGGTGTAGATATCCCTGCTTGTCCTTTCCACTTTTAGACCATTGCCCCTTTCTCTTCCCTCAAACTCCAAGTTTGCTAAAGCTCATGTCAACAAACTTATTATCTTCTATCTCTCCTTGCAGATAACTATATATAGACCTCTGAGTTATTTTTTCTAACCATTATTTTAGCACCTGGCTTACACTCTCTAATACTAGTCTTGTCATTATTCTTATTGATTGGATACCCACATTGTAGCGGATTTTATTTTCCAAAAATGGCCACAACAATATTTCCCATTCCACATGTTCTTCTACAATGTTTTATGTTCCCATCAAGAGTTGGTATCTGTTCTCCCCACCCTTTTGAATCTGTGTGGGCACTGAGATTGCTTCTACTAATGGAATATGGTAGATATGACATGGCACCAGTTTGGGTATAACCCTTTACTGGCTTTCTGGCTTCTGATTTCTACCTTTTGGAGTGCTCACTCTTGGGACACTTCTCTTTGGGACCCAGGACTTGTTATATTAGAAGTCCAAGCTACATGGAGAGACCATATGTTGGCACTCTGGTAAAAACAAACAAAACAGAACAGAACAAAAAACAAAAAACAAAAAGCAACTAGCTGCGCGTCCAGCCAGCAGCTAACATTAACTGTCAGCCATGTGAGTGAGGCATTTTGGATTTCCAGCCATTGAGTGTTCAGGAAACTATAATTCCAGCTGGCACTTGGATGCAACCACATGAGAGATCCCCATAAAGAACTATCCAGCTAAGCCTAAGTCAACCTACAGTACAATGAGAGATAATAATTAATTCTTCCTTTAACTACGTTTTGGGGAGATTCACTATGCAACAATAGATAGCTGGAATGTATACAGATGATGCTTCCAATATTGTGGCCTCACAATTACTTTATCTCCTCTCCTTCCATGGTCTTGTCTTCCAATCTACTTTTACACAGACTTCCTGAGTCGTATACCACAGCATGCCATTATTCCATTATTCCATCACTTATAAATTCCATTTCAAGTTTGGCCACTAATTTCTGTCTTTCTATTTAATCAATCTAATGTTCACACTGCAACAATTCTTCAAATGCCTTGGAACCTCCAATTCATTGATTTATCTATTTCTTGCTTCCTTACATATCCTCACTTTGATCCTTACTCAGCTTAGATTTTAAGGCCCAAGGTCATTATTATTCTACTGCCCAGACTCTCAAAGTTCTTGCCCCTCTCTCCCTGAATTGAACTTCCCAGGGCAAAGTGCAAACCCTGAATAAATCCAAATCATCACTTTCTCAATGACTGCATCTGAACTGCAGAATGTGACTGGAAACACACAAATTCATGCACATAAGTGCACGTGTGTGTACACACATAAGCACATGCACACACACACAACTTTGGTGACTATCTCACTTTAACTTTGTCACCACCTCATTCAAATTGTCCCTTATAGCTGCTCAGTAATTCTACTACATTTCCAAATATTCTTTTACTCTCCCAGGTGATTATTTCATCTCAAACCTGCAATAACTTCTTACCTCTCTTCACTCACAGCTGATGACTTAGCTTCTTATTTTACTGAAGATACAGATGCAATCATAAGGAGAACTTCTGTCTTCTGCTCCTCAATCTACCAATCTCCCTGCTACTATGTCCATATACTCTGCTTTCCTTCTTGATATGACATGTTCCCTATTCCTATCTAAGGCCAATTCCTTTATATATCAATTGTGCAGGAGAAGGAATTTCTTCTCTCCTACTGAGACATTGCTCTAAAGTTGTCCCTGTTCTTTTCTGCCCCTCAGTTTTTGCTTCCCTACTAAATCATTCTGTCAACATTTAAGTGAGCTGTAACAGTTTCTACTTAAAAACAAAACATTTCTTTGATCCCAATCCAACTCCAACTACCGTTCTATTACTATGTTTTCCTTTTAAGGCAAAACTGCCTGATTTTTCTCCACTCACTTTTTCTACTTCCCTTCTCCATTTTCAAAGTCTAATCAAGCTGTCACTTTTATTCTACCAAACTTACTCTTGTTAAGATTACCATGATGCTAAACCCCTGGGGGGTGGGATATGTGTGATATTCTTCCAGGAAGCTCCCAACTGTCTTAATGTTAATGCTTTGCTAGAGGGAAAAACAACTTTAACTTGACAGTGGCAAGGCCTCTGGTATCTTGTAGGTCCTCTTTAGCATATGAAAGTTCTTTGGAAAACCTCCCTTTTCCTTACCTCCCTCAAGTTTATAAGCAGCCACCCCTCATAACCCCAGGGTAGCAGCTCTTTCTGCCCACAGGTCCTGTCCCTGTGCTTTAATAAAACCACCATTTCGCACCAAAAAAAAAAAAAAAAAAAAAAAAAGAATATAGTATTGTGGGGGCACCTAGGTGGCTCAGTCAGTTAAGCGTCCGTCTCTTAATTTCAGCTCAGGTCATGATCTCAGTGGGGCTCTGTGCTGGGCATGGAAACTGCTTACGATTCTCCCTCTTCCTCTTCCCTCTCTCTGCCCCTCCCTTGCTCCCTCTTAAAAAAAAAAAGAATATGGTATTGTGTACTTGAAACTCGCTGAGAGCAAATCTTAAGCATTCTCATCATACACACACACATACACAGGAGTTAACTGTGTTAACTATTTGAGGTGATGCTATGTTAATTATTTTGATGTTTGTAATTATTCTATAATGCATATGTATATCAAGTTCTTACATTGTAGATTTTAAATATATACAATTGTATTTCTCAATGATTCCTCAATAAAGTTAATAAATAAATATCCCCACTTGGCTTTCTGATATATATCTCAAATCTAACATGTAAAAAACATAACTATTGATTATAAACCTTCTAATTCCCCATTTTTTCCCACCCAGTTAATGGCAAGTTCCTGTTGCTCAGGAAGAAAACTCTAGAATTTATACTTAAATCCTTTTGTTTTCTTTCCACAAGGATGGTCAATCAGTCAAGAAATCCTATCAACTCTGCTTCAAAATATATCCTGAATCTGACCACTTTTTACCTTGTTAATGCTATCACTATCAAATCTTACCTGGATTATTACAACAGTCTTCCTTTAATCTCTCTGCAATTGCCTTGGCTACCCATTAGTCTTGTAATAATATAACAGACACATGAACTTTCTAGAATGCCACATAACAATCCCATTCCTCTACTCCAAACTTAATTTCTCTGCTAACAACAAAACTGTAAATTATTATTTGCACACATGAGCAAATGTGTGTGCAGGTATGTGCATGCATGTGTATGTGTGAATGTATATATGTATGTGCACTGTTAACTTTATTTTACATTTAGCCCACTTCTAGTTAATTTTTATATATGGTGCCAGATAGAGGGGTTTTTATTGTTATGGTGGAAGTGGCAGTAATCGTTTGCTTTTTTATCTAATATAGTCAAATTGTTTCAGCAGTATTTGTTGAAAAGACTGGCCTTTCTCCATTGAATGACATTGGCAACTCTGTTCTCTGATCCTCACAGATCATTTACTCATAATGATTGATTTTTTTTGGCATATTTGGGCTCTGAACAGATTTAACTCAGAAAGCTGGCACAAAAGTTCTAGTGTGGGGATTTTCCTATTTTATCATGGTTTAAGTTTTTTGCTTGTTTGTTTGTTTACCTTCTCATCCCAGGCTTCTGGACCTAAAATGGAAATCTGCCTAAGATGTGAGATGAAGGGAAGTACCTCAGGTCTAGACCTGAGTTATTTCTCTGACCTCTCCCATTCCTTTGACATGGTCCCAATATCTCTAGAGTCTTTTTTGGATGTAGATATCTCTTAATTTCTAAGTTAAGACAATTTTTCTTTAGCGAAAGGTAAAACACAAAGATTTCACAATCCAAATGAAACTCATTCTTAGGACACAATAGAAGAAATTGCTTAAGGGGATAAGATCAATAATTAACAAAATTTAGAGCGTAAGCCAAGGATGGTGAAATTTTCCTTCCAGTCTTAGTGTTCCTATAAGGGGCTAGTATGGTAGCAGAAATCATGTCATGGATGAGATGTTGAAGATTGGCACATGATCTGCACCTGAGATCCAGAGGCTATGGTTCTAGGTCCTCACATGCATCTTCTTTTCTAATCCTTGTAATAATCCATGAGGTTGGCATCATTGCCCCATTATAGCTGAGGAAATGTTATGTGCAAAGTCCAAACTCACACTACCAGCATATGGCTGCCAGGAGATATAATCCCAAGATCATCTCCTGAATTAGGCTGAGCTAAATCAAAATTAGAGCTACTCTAAGCCTTAATGGTGACATAATGGCCCAAATGCAAGTCAAGGAAAGTGGATAAATAGAGAGACAATAAATCATTGTATTCCCTATACTTTTCTAAATCAATCAATTCTTCATTAATCTAATATGGAAGCTCTGCACCAGACAGCATGCCTCTTACTCTTTCCCCAAACAAGATTTCTTACTCTGACTTATACATTTTGGCTCCTATGGCCCTCTCTGCCAAGAATAACAACTGTATCTTCTCTATACCTTTAATGACTGTATTCAGTGTTCTGAACTCCTTCTCTCCTTTCTTCCATTGCTACATGACCACTAGGATCTATCAGCATGAGTGTAGCATGTATTCAGATATTACTTTTTTATTATTAAGTTCACTTAGCCAACATATACTACATCATTAGTTTTTGATGTAGTGTTCAATGATTCATTAGTTGTGTATAACACCCAGTGCTCATCACATCATGATATTGCTTTAATAAGAATAACAGATACCATTTTCTGTGCATCAACTATGTGCTAGACACTGTGCAAGTCACTTTGTTTACATTTGATTTTTTTAAAGATTTATTTATTTATTTTAGAAAGAAAGAGTGAGTGGAAGGGGGGAGGGACAGACAGAGAGAGAATCCTGAAGCAGACTCCCACAGAGCATGGAGGCCAACCCAGGGTTCTATCCCAGGACCCTGAGATCATGACCTGAGCTGAAATCAAGAGTTGGCCACTTAACCAATTGAGCCACACAGGCACCCCTACATTTGTTTTATTCTCACAACATCCCCCTAAAACAGACATTTTTATCTCCTCCTTATTAATGAATACATTGAGGTGCAGAGAAATTAAGTAACTTAGAAATTAAAGACTCATAACTAGTAAGTGAATAAGTTGGAATTCAAACCCAAGTCTGACTTCTAAGTTGTTGGTTTTCCTCTTAGTTTTAAATCTATTTGAGCATGTCAGTGCACTTAGGGGATGGTCCACCAGAAGTCTATTGGCAAGGAAAAGAAAACAAGAACACACAAGAGCAACTCATAGACAAAGGGTCAGGATGGAAAAGAGAGACAATTTTTGAATTCTTCCATGTGTCTGTCCTACTGTCTTGCAGCCCAGCCCATATGTTTTAGGGAGTTTTAGGGAGAAGGGACTAATCTGTGGATGGCTAGATTTAGTATCCATGGTGTGGGGTCTGGTAGCAGCTTTGGCCAAACATTTTCCCAGCAAGTTTTAATGCACAGGAATCTCTGGTGTTTTTTGTAAACTGCATTGGCTTCAGTGGGGACTCAATCAGAAAACCTTGACATCTCTTCCATTTAAACGATTCATTGGTGGTGAACTGTGACAAGTGATATTATTAACAGCTGGAGGTACAGAGGAAGGCAAGTGTAAAGCCAATTCAGGCTGACAAATTTTATTAGGCACCTACTACATGCAGACAATTTTTAAGGTGCTAGGGTCGCAGTACCTATGGTAAGTTTGAGCAGACATATGGAGTAAATAGGAAAGCTATGAATGACATAGATCTTCATATGCTTCATGTGCTCATAAGTGAATGTCTTTTTGTAATTCAGCTACCCAGAGTGGGCATTGTTTTGTAGTTCAATCAAAGACCCTGTACATGTTAGTACTGACGCTACTCTCTGCCTTGTCCTTCACCAAAATTAATTAGGGAGGGAAGATTTAAAGATGCTGGAGGTGTCTGTATATGAAGTAAGAGCTAGAAAATAATGCTGTGTTATATTGTGCTTTGGTTCTATGTTGCCTCCATCATTCTATTTACCCAGAAATAAATTTATATCATTGTTTATCTTGCCTTCTCAGATGGACACCAGGTTCCTTTAATAATAATGATTATATCATCTATCTACTTAAAAAAAAACCTCAAAGAGTATAAAAATAAATATATTTATATTAACAACTCTTTGTTAATTAGATGTAAAAATAAATGGATGGTGACAATCACGAATAAGTACTTTTTTCTTTATTTTTAAAATTTTAATTCCAATATAGTTAACATACAGAGTTATATTAGTTTCAGGTGTACAATATAGTGGTTCAACAATTCTGTACATCATTCAAGCCTCATCATGACAAGTGTACTCCTTAATCCGCATCACCTACTACACCCATCTCCCACCCACCTCCCCTCTGGTAGCTATCAGTTTGTTCTCTATAGTTAAGAGTCTGTTTCTTGGTTTGTCTCTCATTTAAGAAACAACAAATGAGCAAAGGCATAGTACTTTTTAAACTCTGACAAATAGCATAAATGAATGAAACTTCACTTCATTCTCCATATCTCTACCACTACAGGTTACTATAAGCAATGGGTATAATTGAAATTGACCAGTATACTCATTCTCTCTGGGAACAGGACACTTAGGATGTTCTAAAAATACATTCTTTGATTTATTAAAATATATTGCTTGAGAATGCAACAAACATGAACACAATTAGCTCCAGGAAGAGATTTTCCTGTATGTCCTAAGAAGAAGAATATAAAAAGGAACTGAGATGCTGACCTAAAAAAGCTAAGTAAAGATTGGGTGAATTGAGTTGGGGTTAGGAAAAAAAAAATAGAAAGCAGAAGTTAAAAAGAAGGAAGGAAGATATTCATATTTTAACACTATATAGTTAATGTTAATTTTAAAAGAAAAAATAACTGTTTCCTACCGTGTGTGCCAACATCATGTGAGATGGTGTCATACACAAAAGCAATGACAGTAGAGGTTAAATAAAGAGCTGGTTGAATTCATCCTTGTGAACTCAGCTCTTCGATATGTAAGAAAGGGCTAGAAAATTAATATCTCAGAAGTCCCCAAGTTGGAGAGTTTGGGTTGTAAAATGAGGTCCTAGGATTCCTCTATACGTGATTTGGGCTAGGATGTCAATGACAAGTATACTACTCTCAGAGGTATGAAGCATTTTATTTGAAACCAGGCCACTTATTATTTCAAGGTGACAATGACTTCAAGGGCACATTTTAACTCTATATGCATCAAATAGTATCACTTTGTTCCTTGACCTTTGTAATCTTAAAGGAGTGAATGAGGATGATACCTTTTTATCCATACCAGTGAAAGAAGAAACACTGAAATTAGAATTGACTATTTTCTGTGAAAGAAATTAGCAGGAATAGCCCACTATTATTATAAGGTTAACCACTTGTGGATAGATATCTTTCCACAAGATAATTTGTCAAAGGAATTGATAAATTACAATATTTTCCACATTTTCTCATAAGTTACATTTCGAAAATCTTAGAAAAAATAGTGGAAAGGATGTGACTCATTTAAGATAAGCTGAAATATGATTTTCACACACACCAAAAGCAAAGTCAAAAGATAACAAATTGACAAAAGATTGATATTTAAAAAAAAACAAGTTTCTAAAAATCAATAAAATTGTACACATGTGCACACACACACACAAAGAGGGGAAAAGGGCAAAAAATGTAAAAAAGACCCTCAAAGAGATGAAAAGATAGTCATTGTTACTCATAATAAGAGATGAACAAAAAAACAAAATACCACTTTTTACCAATTTAGATTGGAGCAATTCTTTTTTTTTTTTTAATAAGGATTTTATTTATTTGACAGAAAGAGACACAGTGAGAGAGGGAATACAAGCAGGGGGAGTGGGAGAGGAAGAAGCAGGCTTCCCACTGAGCAGGGAGCCCGATGCGGGGCTTGATGCCGGGCTCTATCCCAGGACCTTAGGATCATGACCTGAGCCAAATGACTGAGCCACCCAGGCGCACGTCCCTAGATTGGAGCAATTCTAAAGTTTAAAGATACACTTTGTTAGCAACCCTAAAGGGAACTAAGAACTCTCTTACATTGGTGAGGAATGTGCATTGGTACAATTACCATGGAGGGCAATTGGTAATACCTATCAAAATTATAAATGCATATCCTTTTCTAATATCCCTGCTCCTAAGAATTTTATCTTGAAGATTCACATCTGCCTAAAGATATTAGTATGGTGCCACTCATCACAGTTTTGTTTTTAATAGAAAATTTGCGAACAACACATATGTCCATTAATTTGCAATCATAATTATTTGCAATCATAAAAAAAATTGAGGATGAAAAATCATTTGTCAAAGTTTGGTATCCATTCATGATAAAACCCTCAAAAATTTAAGAATAGAAAGGTATAATTTCAATTTGAAGAGCATTGTGTTAGTCAGGTTTCTCTAAGAGAAACAGAATCAATAGAATATATAGAGACATTATAAAGACAGATGATAGAGATAGAGCTACAAAGAGATTTATTTAAAGAGTTGGCTCACATAGTTATGGAGGCTTAGAAGTCTCACGATCTGCTGTCTGCAAGCTGGAGAACCCAGAAAAGAGGTGATATAAGTCAGTTTAAGTCCAAAGGCCTGAAAATTGGGGGCCAGTGGTGTAAGTCCCAGTCTGAATCTGAAAGCCCAAGAACAAGGGGTGCCAATGTCTGAGGGCAGAAGATGGATGTCTTGGGTCAAGCAGATAGGTCTGCCTTTTGGTTCTATTGAGACACTCAACAGATTGGATGATGCTTACCAGCATGGGAAAAGTTAACTTCTTTACTCAGTCTACTGATTCAAATGCTAAATCTTTTCTGGAGACACTCTTACAGACACACCCAGAAATAATGTTTTATCAACTATCTATAACATTTTTATTTTATTTTATTTTATTATTTTATTTTATTTTTTAATTTTATTTGTTTTATACAAATACATGGGATATATCGACTGGCTTCCAGTCTGTGTCTCATGGTTTACATTTGGAACTGGGGTGTTAACTTGTATTAATTTTTTAATTTTTTTAAAATCATTTTATGATGCTTTGACAGCTTAGGTCCTTGTAGACCTGGGGAGTGATGAGAAAAAACTCTACAGGCCTGATATTGAGGCCAGATGCTTGGTTCCTGGACCTGTTTTGAAAGCAATAAGCAGAACTATAGTTGTAAAGTCACATTATTAACTTAGCTCCATGTTCTGTTTTGCTACCTACTTAACTACTTCTTAACTTTAATCTTTTGAGCTTTTACAAGATGTAAAAATGTATATAATTCTGTAAAAATTGTTCATTTTCTGAAGCACTTTCTTCTCTGTGAAGATTGTGTTTCATGGGCAACTGTCCTAATTTGAGCTCTAATAAAACTCTATTTTCTTTTCATATTAAGGTTCTTTCTCTGGTCAAAGATCTTTCAACAGAAAGCATTGATGATATTATTTTGTACTTTTATGCCAGGGTGATTGCTTAACTATCCTGGGTCCATCATGTCTCTTGATCCTTATTTAGATTCCCTAGGAGTCTATGTGTGGAGCCAATAATGAAGGCTTTATTAAAAATATTACAACATATATATTTTTTCAATGAAATTGAATTGTTGTGCAAATGTTATACATGTGTTTTGAGGTGAGTTTTTGCTCTGTACTTTTGTAACATTTATAGCATAAATACAAGAATAGTAATAAAAATCCAAATAATAATATTCAAAGCAACAAATGGGGAGTAGATATGGAATTAAGAAGACAAGAGAAGAATCCAAAGAATTCATTATAGGAATTTATAATCTTGAATGAATTTGAATATCTGTTTACCTCCTTTATCTACAGTTATTTGTGTTTTGTGATATGTTTGAGCTGATTGGTATAAACTGGTAATTAATTTTTCTGTTGTCCGTAATGATTTTCCTGGCCAATTAGTATCCATAGATATTACATCTTGTGGTGGTTGTAATTCTATCTTTCAAAACATTTGATTACCAGTATCAATATTAGTATAATTTTTGTTAGAATCAGGCAATTCTATTTAAAGCCAGTATTACCCTGTATAGCAGTAGAGTTGTAACGAAAGGTACTCTGATTACAAAATAAATTAAGGAGACACCTGGGTGGCTCAGTTGGTTAAACAGCTGTCTTGGTCATGATCTCAGGCTTGTGAGCTCAAGCCCCGTCAAGCTTGGAGTCTGCTTAAGATTCTTCCTCTGCCTCTATGCAACCCCCAACCCCACTCATGCATCTCTCTCTCTCTCTCTCAAATAAATAAATAAATACATACATACATACATACATACATACATACATACATACATACATACATAAATACATAAAAAATATATTTAGGAGCATTACAGGAATGTTTTGCAATACTTCCCCCCCCAAAATCTTCCTTTTCCCATATACCATATGTTAGTTTGTATAGGTGTAGCTGTTATAGGCCAATTTGGAGTGAATTTAGAGTTCCATTGTTGTTTAGGGCATAACCATCTATTTGCTTGAATTTACAAATGTCAGTAGATATTGGAATCCAGTAAGAATCTTTGACTAATAAATCCTATCATCCTTCAATGGAAAGAACTCTGGTGGTATTTTTAATAGTTCTTATTCCTACTAATTGAACATAAGTCTGATTGGCCATAAGTTTGGGTACCCAAGACAGTGATTAAGCACTTATATAAGTTTTAGGAGACTTTTAATAATTTTCCACAGATGAGAGCTATATAATTTCCATAAATGTACATTTTGGGTTTCTTCAGTTAATAAAGAAGGCCATTGACTCATAGCTACCTCAGATTCCATTTGGATTATTATGTCTAGGAGTCCTTGTCAGGTTAAAGTACATACTCTTTCCTGGTTGTTGGACATGAGCATTTTCAGTCATAATATGCTAATTTGATTTAGTCCTTTAAATTAATGCTAGATTATTAGCCAGACAGATTTCCATCATTTACCTTCTTTCTGAAATAAAAATATTTCTAATTTTCCTTTTTGTACAACAGTGTTTTTCTCCTTAGCATGTCTTTCTTCATTAAAAGCAAACTCAAATTGACTGAGGATACCAGGCCTGATCCCATGGCACCCAGATCTCATTTATTTTTCTGTGGCCAAAGCTGATTTATCCACCAAATGCGTTGTTTCATTGTAAACTAAGAGTCTTAGTACAATTAGGATAAAGGTTTTGACCCAAAACTATTGGGTTCCCCAGACTAATGTTAAATGAGTAGTAGAAACTCTGAAATGTAGTTTAGTCTGAGTATGCCATAAGGCTTCTCATAATCTTCTGAGTCACATGGTAAAGTTAGACTCAGGAAGTGGCTGAATTCACCAAGTCATTCCTAAAGTAGCATTTTTTAAAAAAGATTTTTTTTTTTAATTCATGAAAGACAGAGAGCGAGAGAGAGAGGAGACAGAGGGAGAGGGAGAAGCAGTTTCCCTGCTGAGCAGGGAGCCTGATGTGGGGCTCAATCCCAGGACCCTGAGATCATGACCTGAGCCGAAGGCAGACACAGCTGCCCCTAAAGTAGCATTTTTGATAGATACTCATTGGTTGTTTTTGTTTTTGTTGTTACTGTTGTAGGCCATTCCATCAACATAAACATGGTTTGTGAGTACACTGGATACTTTGGCATGTTAGACAAGCTACCCCTAAGTTTCTCCTGTTGTACCCAAACACCTTTCTTAATAAATTATCATCTAAATTTATAGAGACATAATGGTCAATCTACTGAGTGTTATATACAATGCAGGTTAAATTTGAGTTAGGTAATACTTCCTAAATTTTTTTTTTCTAATAAAGACCTTTTATTATGTAAATACGTGTGTGTGTGTATACACACATATACATATGTACATATATATACATATACACATATAACAGAAAAAATGTAGTATTTTACTTTATTATATATTTATAGACAAATGCATAGTCCTGTTGGGGAGGAAGGAAGAATTTCCTCTGCCCTCAAGGTCCTTCCAGATGGACTAAGAATTCAACTGACATGAAACAGATTAACAAGAGAAAATCAAATTTAGTTTCATACATACAGTGAATCCACACAGACATTAAATTTCAAAGACAATCAAACAATATAAAGCTTATAAAAGCTAATGAGAAGAATAGGAGTCTGAGGATATAATGGGGGAAAAGACCATTAGCAAGAAGTTGAGAGGAGATGTCTGGAAAATAAATATTGCCCTATTATGCAGATAAGTTTCTTAGGTAAAGAGGAACCTCTGTTAATACCTCACTTCCTGGTATATGTAGGCAGTTGATGGGGAGGTAAAGAGTTTTTTCTGAATCTGGAGGGTTTTGATTGCTTTTAACCTAAAACAATGTTTATGTCAAGGTGGCCTATCTTGGGTTGGCCTGCCCTTGGCCCCTACATTTCATAACACTTAGTACCTACTAAATATTTGTTTGCTGAACTAATCTGGTAAACCAATATCTTAGTTGTTGCCCTCTTCTGTAAGAAAACAATTTTTAAAATCTATTCCATTCTCAAGAAGGAAAGGAAAGTTAAAAAAGGAAGCCTCGGTAGGATGGTAGTAGAGTTAAAAGGTGTGGGAGGTGGATCAGAGTAATCTCAGGAGGCAGGTACAGCAAGGTCAGTTTGGCTTTAAGTGCCCCCCTTTGAGATTTAAAAGATGGTTACCCCCAAAACAACACAATCTGCTAGTAAAACAAAATTGAATTTTTTGCTTACTTCAGTAAGGAAGAATGCAACCTGGCAAAGCATTGGCAGTGTCTTAGAGTAGGGATGATAAAATCAGAATTTATTGAGAATCAGAACCTAAGCTGGGGACTAAGGGAGGATTAAGTGTCTTTCAGAATTATCTCAGATCACACATACACACGCACATGCGTGCACCCATGCACACACACATGCACACACACACATATCTTCAAACAACAGAGAAATTTTTATTTTGAAATGAATGGCTTAAAAGACTGTAGTGTCATGGGGAATGATTCTTTGTGCTGGAAGTTTTGGTGATTGTTTATGAGAGTAAGTAGTGATTATTGTGGTAATAAGGATGAACAGTTGTGTTCTAGGACTGTCCTGACATGGACACCTTGGCCTCAAGGCCTGTTTTATAGGGTTGATCCTTTCAATGTCCCAAGGACATGACAAGCTAAGGTTAGATTCTGGCAGGCGTTAGCAGCAGACAAGAGCCAGTCTAGTGGAAAAAGGCATATGGGCCTGCAATTCAGGTGGGGTGGGCAGTGGTGCTGTGCTTCAGGGGATTCATCTTAACATAGAGGGAATCCATCCTGTATCTATATCAGGGAGAAACTATAAAAATCTATGCAGGATGACTGGGATGTGCTAGACAAGTGAGTTCAGTAGGGACACTGAAGTAGATGGCCTGTCCTGGGAGCTTAGCCAACATGATGGGGAAGCAGGGAAGGCAGTGACTTGCTGGGTCTAATGTCCACAGTGTCTGCATGGCAACATCACTAATTAGAATTCTAAGTTTCCCAGGCCGGTGGGATGTGTCACTGATATTCTTCCTGTCATGATCTGGATTGGTTCAGTTGCTTGGCTGAATCCAGGTGATAGGCCCAGGGACTCTGCAGGGAAGGGCTGCTATGGAAAACAAACCCAATAGAGCCTCTGTACTATTAAGCCTTTATTCCTGCACATAGTTGAAAAGACCTCTTTGCTAACACAAAGCAGCTCCTTGATACTTTCTAAAGGTCTACCATGTGTATTCATTCCTGGGCTAAATTGTGGGGGACATACCATAGAAGTTAAGCCATGGTTTCTATCTTAATTTGGGCTGCTATAACAAATTGTCATAGGCTGGGTGGCTTAAATGACAAACATTTATTTCTCATATTACTGGGGTAGGGAAGTCTAAGATCAAGGTGCCAGCAGATTCAGTGTCTGTTGAGGGCCTGCTTCTTGGTTCACAGACAATAAATAGTCTTCACGCTGTATCCTCACGTGGCAAAAGAGGCAAGAGCACTCTCTAGGGTCTCTTTTATAAGGCACTAATCCCATTCATGAGAGCTCCACCTTCATAACCTAATCATCTCCGAAATCCCATCTTCAAATACCACATTGGAGATTAAGTTTCAAAATATGAATTTTGGTAGGACACAAGCATTCAGTCCATGGCAGTGCCTTACTTCAAGAAACTTGCTACCTACATGATGATAATGCAGCTGTTCGTGACAAAGATGCAAGGTTGATACTTATTTAAATCACAAGATCAGTGTTGGCTCCTAACCAGGTTAGGATATACTAGATGGTATTGGCCACATGGTATATTAAGAGCAGAAATGATTTGGGTAGCACTGAGCAGGGTAGCAATCCACATTAGACAGGACTCCCAAAATGTAGACTGCACCCATCTGGGTAACTGGTGTGTGTTCCTAACCATAGGGTCTATTCTGAAAGTAGAAGTTTTCAGAAATTATTTCAGCATCCAGATTAACGTTAGCAGTTGCTCTCATTTTATGGAAACTCCAGTTTTAACTGATGTCATGGTTACAGATTTAGGTTATAGCTTTAGGCTCTCCAGTAAATGAGGGTGATCCTGTCAGCTGCCTAGACTATAGACTCTTTAGGAAAAAAGTTTTACTCATTCCAGAGAACCTCAGCTAAAAGAGGATAGAGAGGCTAGCTAGCCTTGCAGAGGAGAGTAACTGAGAGAATCAGAGGCCAAGGCACTGGAAGTCCTTGACCTTCTTGGTAATTTGGCTTGTTGACATAGATCAACAGAAGACCATTTCTGAACTTCTTGAGCAAGTGCAGCCTGCCTGGCTGTTTCCTCCATATTTAGTAGATATGAGGGCAGACGAGTCCTGGCTAGGAGTGAAGAACTTATGGGATATCAGTGCACAGCTGGGATAGAGTTAGGACCCAAGCCAGGAATGGAAATAATCATGAAGGTAGACAAAATGCAGATCAATAACTTTTTACTTGACTTTGTGTCTGATGACACTGACTCCACTCTATTTTTCCAAGTCTGCAGAGAACACTGACTTTCTAGATTTACATTTTATATTCCTTGGCACATAGGCCATTATTGGACAACAAGTTAACAAAAAACAGACTTTGGTCTCCCTTTGGTCTCTGTTTCAAGAAAAATTTTGCCAAAAATCTCTGCCTATCAAATACTATTAGAAAGAATTAATAAATTATGCTTTTATGAATCTTGAAAATTAACTGTGAATTGACCTTATTTGCAAAAGGTATATATATCCGAAGGCAAAACAAACAGCAATCAAATTCTTTATGAATATGGTATTACTAATGATGACTTTGAAGGAATTTAAAATATATCTTATAGTGCATTTAAATTATGTCTCTGTTATCATTTGTCACTATCTGACTTACATTGTGGCAACTATGTGTCTCTAAACTGCTACCTTGTGAGTCTCTGGAGGGTCAGCACTATGTCTTATTTATTCCTGTGTTTCCTGTAGCACCTAACCTAGCACAGATCTGAACATTTACTGGAAGCTCAATAAATGTTGAATTAAACTGATCTGGCACCTGGACAACCTCGACAATGCTCCACTCTGTCTCTATTTAGCTTCTATACACAGGACATATATTGAGAATCAATGACATCAACCCAGCTTTGAACATGAGAAGTGAACATGAGAAGGTGGGCAGAATGTCAACAGGCCAAGATCAAAAATGTAGAAAGAACAGTGCTTTGTGGCTTCCAGTTATCTGGAAATGCTACGGCATTTAAAGAGATATAATACTAATTGCCTAATACAATTATAACAATGATTTGTTACCTTGCAAAGATCCTAGTTCATTTGCCGAAGAAGTGCTGGCCATTATTAATGACATCATTATTAATAGATTAATAGTAATAAGTCACCTGGTATAATACTAGAATCTTGGAAAACAATTTGGTGTACAGTAAAGCCAAGAAAATTCCTTTTGAGTAACATTATTTTGGGCTTAATAAATAGGGATGTGGCAACTATCTAGACAGACTGAGCCTTGACTAAGGAAATCCTACATGTCTTATAATACTCAGTTCTATAGGCTTCTAAAAAGCCCTTCTTTCATCTTTCTCTTCTTTTGTCCCCACACTGGTCTTCAGAGGACCCCAGCTCTGTATACCTAGAGCTACCAAATTAGTATCACTCCCTAGGTCACACTGCATCTCCAATCCTTATCAAAAGGAGCCATGCTTAGAGGGGCATTTTATAACCTTGTCAGGGGTGAATGAACAGGACAAGCACATTCAACTGGAATGTCCCCAGACATTCTAATATGTTTACATCCACACCATTGTGATAACTACTGCTTTCTTTGCCTATCTCTCTATTAAAATTTTAATTCAAATTTATATTAATTATTATAAGTGTGTTATAATAATATACTACATTGTGAATGACCTATGTATGGTATTAATATATGACAGTATCATAAATATGTTAATGAAATAATAATTTGATTTAATATAGTTTTAAAAAATATAATTATTTTCTTGGCTAGATTTTATTTCATTTTTTTTTCAAGTTTTTACTTAAATTTCAGTTAGTTAACATACAGTGTAATATTAGTTTCAGGTGTAAAGCCAGCAGAAGAAGGGAAATAATAAAGATTATAGAATTGAAAAAATGATACAGAAACTAAAAACAAACAATAAAAGAGTAGAACAGATCAATGAAACCAAGACTTGGTTCTTTGAAAAAAATTAATAAAATTGATAAACCTGACTTATCAAAAAGAAAAGAGAAAGAACCCAAATCAATAAAATAATGAATGAGAGAAGAGAAATAACAACCAAAACCACAGAATACAATCATAAGAGAATATTATGAAAAACTATAAGCCAAAAATTGGACAACCCGGAAGAAATGGACAAATTCCTAGAAACATAAACTATGAAAAAAAAAAGTGGAAACAGAAAACTTGAACAGACCAACAACCAGCAAAGAAATTGAATCAGTAATCAAAAATCTTCCAGTAAATAAAGGTCCAGAGCCAGATGGCTTCCCAAGGGAATTCTACCAAACATTTAAAGAAGAGATAATACCAAATTTTTAATTAAAAAAATAAAAAAGGATTAATACCTATTCTTCTCAAATGATTTCAAAAAAGGGAAGAAGGAAAACTTCGAAGTTCATTTTATGAGGCCAGCATTACCCTGATTCCAAAACCAGACTAACACACTACTAAAAAAGAGAACTACAGGCCAATACTCCTGATGAACATGTATGCAAAAATTGTCAACAAAGTACTGGCAAATTGAATCCAACAGTAAATTATAAGAACCATTCACCAAAATCAAGTGGGATTTATTCCTGAGCTGCAAGTTTGGTTCAATATTCACAAAATGATCAACATAATACACCACATTAAAAAAAGAAAGGATAATAACCATATAATCCTTTTGAAATATGTAAAAAATGAATTTGACAAAGTACAACACGCATTCATGATAAAAACCCTCAACAAGTAGGGTTAGAGGAAACATGCCTAAACATGAAGGCCATATATGAAAACCCCACATCTAATATCATCCTCAGTGGGAACAACTGAGAGCTTTTCCTTTATGGTCTGGAACAAGATAGGGATGTCTACTCTCACTACTTTATTTAACATAGTACTGGAAATCATAGCCTCACCAATCAGACAACAAAAAAGAAATACCAGGCATCCAAATTGGCAAGGAAGAAGTCAAACACTCATTATTTGCAGATGACATGACATGACTGAAAACCTGAAAGACTCCACCAAAAAATTGCTAGAACTGATACACGAATTCAGTAAAGTCACAGGATACAAAATCAACGTACAGAAATCTGTTGCATTTCTATACATTAATAATGAAGCAGTAGAAAGAGAAGTCAAGGAATCCCTCCCATTTATAATTGTACCCAAAACCATAAGATACCTAGGAATAAAGCTAACCAAGAGGTGAAAGACCTGTACTCTGAAAACTGTATGTAAAACACTTACAGAAGAAAGTGAAGAGGATTCAAAAAATGGAAAGATATTCCATGTTCATGGATTGTGAGAACAAATATTGTTAAAATGTCTATACTACCCAAAGCAGTCTACAGGTCTAATGCAATTTCTATAAAAAATCACCAACATTTTTCACAGAGCACAAACAATCCAAAAATTTGTATGGAACCACAAAAGACCCGGATAGCCAAAGCAATCTTGAAAAAGAAAAGCAAAGCTGGGGGGCATACCAATTCTGGACTTCAAGCTATATTGTAAAACTAGTCATCAAGACAATACAGTACTGGTCCAAAAACAGACATAGATCAATAGAACAGAATAGAAAATGCAGAAATGGACCCACAACTATACGGTCAACTAATCTTCAACAAAGCTGGAAAGAATATCCAATGGAAAAAAGTCTCTTCAACAAATGGTGTTCGGAAAACTGGACAGCAACATGCCGAAGACTGAAACCTGACCACTTTTTTATACCATACACAAAAATAAATTCAAAATGGATGAAAGACCTAAATGTGAGACAGGAAACTTTCAAAATCCTACAGGAGAACACAGGCAGGAACCTCTTCGACATCAACTATAGCAACTTCTTACTAGACACATCATCTGAGGCAAGGGAAACAAAAACAAAAATGAATTGTTGGGACTTCAAGATAAAAAGCTTCTGCACAGTGAAGGAAACAATCCTCAAAACTAAAATGCAACCTACAGAATGGAAGAAGATATTTGCAAATGACATATCTGATAAAAGGTTAGTATCCCGAATATATAAAGAACTTACCAAACTCAACACCCAAAACCCAAATAATCCAGTTAAGAAATGGGCATTTTGAAGATATGACTAGACATTTTTCCAGAGATGATATGCAGATGGCGAACAGACACATGAAAAGATACCTAACATCACTCATCATCAAGGAAATACAAATAAAAAACTACAATGACACCTCACACCTGTCAGAATGGCTAAAATTAACACCACAGGAAACAATAGATATTGGAACTCTCTAACAGTGCTAATGGGAATGCAAACTGGTGCAGTCACTCTGGAAAACAGTTTGGAGTTTTCTCAAAAAGTTAAAAATAGAACTATCCTAGGACCCAGCAGTTGCACTACTAGGTATTTATCCAAAGGATACAAAAATACAGATTCAAAGGGGGTACCTGCACCCCAATGTTTATGGCAGCATTATCAACAATAAACAAATTATGGAAAGAGCCCAAATGTCCATTGACTAATGATGCGGTATATACACACAATGGAATATTACTCAGCCATCAAAGAGAATGAAATCTTGCCATTTGCAATGACATGGATAGAGCTAATAGAGAAAGACAAATACCATATGATTTTACTCATATGTGGAATTTTAAAAAGGATTTTATCTATTTATTTGACAGAGAGAGAGACAGCTAGAGAGGGAACACAAGCAGGGGGAGTGGGAGAGGGAGTAGCAGGCTTCCCGCTGAGCAGGGAGCCCAATGCAGGGCTCAATCCCAGGACTCTGGGATCATGACCTGAGCTGAAGGCAGATTCTTAACTACAGAACAACCCAGACATGCCCTTCATATGTGGAATTTAAGAAACAAAACAAACCAGCAAAGGGGAAAACAAGAGAGAGAGGTGAAGGAAGACACAGATTTTTTTTTTTAAAGATTTTTTATTTATTCATTTGAAAGAGAGAGAGATAGAGAGAGAGTGAGCACTTGAGTGGGGAGAAGGACAGAGGGAAAGAGAGACGCAGACTCCCCACTAAGCAGGGAGCCCGACACCGGGCTCGATCCCAGAACCCTGGGATCGTGACCTGAGCTGAAGTCAAAAGCTTAACCATCTGAGCCACCCAGGTGCCCAAGAAACAGATTCTTAACTATAGAGAACAATCTGATGGTCACCAGAGGAGAGGTGGGTGTGGGGATGGGCTAAATAGATGATGTGGATAAAGGTGTGCACTTATTGTGATAAGCACAGGGTGATGTGTGGAAGTGTTAAATTACTATATTGTGCACATGAAATTAATAAAACACTGTATGTTAACTAACTAGAAATCACAACTTAAAAAGGGAAGGGAAGGAATAAATCATATCACATAACATGTATTACTGTACTTCTCTTATGAAGGATAATCATTTATTATTTTAACTTAAGCCTTTGGCTGATGGAAGAGTGTAGTTTAAAAGCATAGGGTGAAATGTTTCCTCTCCTGTGATGTCCCTATAAGATGCTGTATAAACAAAATTGTAAGCATAAAGAAACTGTGGAAGGACACAGAATAAACTAGCAAATGTAGTTACCCATGATAGTAATGCTTAAAGAACTGGATTCTGCAGAAATAGAGTGCTCCTCTAATATATCTTTTCAATGTTCTTTCATTTTTTTGAACTATTTTACTATACCACCTATTCATAATGTAAAAAAAATAAATAAATAAAAGAGAACTAAACACAAATATCCAATCATAGTTTCATTATCTCATTATGCCTTCATCAAAGCACAGTATTTTGGGTCAAGCAAATGATCATCCTTCATAACCAAAGGCATGAATTAAGATCCAATTAGGATCCTAATTAATGAATGTATCCATTGTTCTTTCTATCTAGCATGAGGTACAGTTTCTATAATAGCATACACCCAGCCACTACATCATCATCATCATCATTATCATACAAACGATTTGCCTGTGTATTGGAAACCTATTCCTTCAGGATGACTGTCCAAAATGAAATCATATATGGACAGTTTATTTAAAATAATTCAATACTGTGTCACACACACACGCACACACACACACACACACACACTGTTTAAAATGGGCTCAGGGAGGCACCTGGGTGGCTCAGTTGCTTAAGCTTCTCACTCTTGATTTTGACTCAGGTCATGATCTCAGGGTTGCGGGATTGAGCCCTATGTTGGGCTCTGTGCTCAACAGGCAGTCTGCTTCTCTCCCTCTCTCTCTCCCTCTGCCTCTCCCCCCACTCACACATACTCCCTCTCTCTAAAATAAATAAATAAATCTTTAAAATAAAATAAAATGAAATAAAATGGGTTCAGCCAGTTGCAGGGCATACTCAAATATACACCCTCTCCTGAAAGACTGGGAAAGCACCCAAAGTGCATGATGCTCGTGAGGATGTGTGCATCTGCACAGATTACTGTTGCTCTTGAAAATTGGAGGAAGAATTGTCCCTGACACTTACAAGAGGGGAACAGATAGGTCAGATGTTGGTGGGAAATGTCACATCTTAAGAGAAGAATAATGGAAGAGAAATGTGTGACTATATCAATTGTCCTTAGAGAGACCAGGACCATTATTAGAAAATTTGATTCTTATAGAAGATAACAACAATATACTTCTCCTTATATGGTTTATCCTTATATTGGTTACAATGACCTTTGAAGAAAGTCTTTATAAATGGAAGAAATCACGTTACAAAGTACAAAAGAGCAAGATAAGACTGAGAGACATTCCCATTCCTAAAGCTAACTGTCTTCTTTGAATCTGTTGCAACCACTTGTCCCCTAGAAATGAAGGATCCCAAAATTCTGGACTACCACCACCCCACCCCCACATTAAAGCTTCTTCCTTCTTCTACTTCATAAACTTTTCAGAAAGGCTGCCTTAGCCTGTGGCAACTCCAAAAAATATGGGGTGAAAGAAGCATGGATTCCAACAGTAATTTGAGGCAGTTGTACTTTTCCCAAAGGCAGGATGGCACCATAGAATCCCCATTTGCCATAGATAGGAAGTTGGAGTGACAGCAAACCATAAACAGTGCTTACTGTTTATAATAGCTGCTTGTGAAATATGATGCTGGCCAATTCATAAGCTAATTTACCATGGAAAGACCTAGAATCCAAAATACAGGATTTAGTTGCTTATTTGACTTAGTAGTACTAAATATTCTGACAGCAGACTATTAAATTTTTTTTTTTAATGTGAAAGAAGATGCTATTAAGTGCTAAAGAGTTAAAAGCATGACTAGGAAAACAATTTTTTTAATCAAAATTCAAAGTTTAGCTAACATGAAACAGCTACTTGCATTTCTGCTTGAAACATATATCAAGTTTTATTCATTCAATTATTTATGCAGTCATTAATTTAACAAGTATTTGAATGCCTAGTATGAGCCAAGGTCTATGGTGAATAAAACAGATCCTTGCCTCTCAAGAAGCTGAAGGTCTAATGGAACGATAGGCATTTAGTTAATTATAATCTTAGATAATATGCCAAGAATGAAAAGAACAGGGTGCCCTCAGATTGTTTGACAATGATGTCAACCTCATTTGGGGATCAAGAAAGACTTCCCTGAAGAAGGTTGATTTAAATTGAGATTTGAAAGATAAATAAAAGTTATTCAGGGAAAAAGTGGGATAGGAAAGGGAGAGTATTCTAGATGGTGGGAACAGTATGTGCAAAGTTCTGAGACAGAAATTTGTTAGGAGAATGAATAACAAAGAGAAAATCAATGTTTATGGAGCCTAAGAGGCACAAGAGGAGGATGGTGCATAGGGCAGGGGCAAAAACATATGAAACTGTGTACCATTAGACTTTACTCAAATCAGTGGAAGTCCCTGAATAGTTTTACAAATGTCCCTCAATAAGGAATCTTCCCCAAACCTACAGTCTTGAAAATTCATGGGGAACAAAGGAAGGCAGATGAGATCAATAGAGAGAGCTGCAAAATACTATTTTTTTTCTTTATTCTCAGAAATCTACACTCTGG
Source organism: Neomonachus schauinslandi (assembly GCF_002201575.2). NCBI lineage: Eukaryota > Metazoa > Chordata > Mammalia > Carnivora > Phocidae > Neomonachus > Neomonachus schauinslandi. The sequence continues at coordinate 41,571,555 of NC_058404.1, forward strand.
TGCACCTGGCTGGCTCAGTTGGAAGAGCATGCAACTCTTGATCTTGGGGTTGTGAAGTCAAGCCCCACGTTGGGTGTAGAGATTATTTAAATAAATAAAACTTAAAAAAAAAAAAAAAAACAACAACCAGAAATCTACACCTTATGCACAATTCAGTCCATAACACATTAGTCTCAAGATCCTTGAAAATAAGTATATTATTTGGTCACTTTATGTCTGACTTTTCTTGTGGGCACAGTGACCCCTGCATACTTAATTCTGAGCTTAATTTTCTTCTGAGGTTGACAGCAGTGAGACCCTGTTAAATATCTCCACTTTTGGAAAACCGTGCAGCCAGGCCTGGCAAAAGCTATACTAGTTACCAGTGGCAGAAAGTGAAGTGAAAAAGGCTAAAAATGTATACATTTTTTCCCTCCTAAAATTAGAATTTGTCTAGTAGTGTACAAATGAGGTACATACATTATTAGTAAATATGATATCTTTTCCTTTTGAAGGTGAGGCAGGATTGAATTGAAGCAAAATTGACCTGTGTTTGTTTTCATGTTATCAGTCTTCAGAAGGTACCAAGAGGAGCTTATAGATGAGTAAATGAGTGCAATGACTTCCTTTTACTTCTGGACAAAAGAGTATATGTTCAGTGAGAATATGACTAGTAGACTAAATACCTTTAAAAGATGGCATTTCCCTCCCTGTTTTTCTCTGTTTTTCTCTATGTCTGTCTTTGTGTGTGTGTTCCTGTATATGTCAACAATACTGAAAAAAAAAAAAAAAACCAATAAGTTTCACATGTTTAAAGTGCACAATTTTTATGATATAGATATAGATAGATAGATAGATATACACACACACTTGCTTTGGGTTTAATTTGCTTTTTCTTTTCTAGTTTCTTAAGGTAGACAGTAGTCATTGCTATGCAACATCTCTTCTAACATAACACTTAATCTTATAACTTTTCTTCTAATTACTGCTTATATCTCCAGGAAACCATCTCCATAATTAATGTAATGAACGTATCTATTACCTCCAGATGACTAATAATGTTGAGCACCTTTTTATGGACTTATTTGCCATCTGTATATGTTTGGGGGATTATCTGTGCAAATTATTTGCCCATTAAAAATGATTATTTATTTTCTCATTATTGAGTCTTCAGAGTTCCAGATACAAGGCCTTTATGAGATACAGGATTTTTTAAAGTTTTTATTTAAATTCCAGTTAGTTAACATACAGTGTAATATTAGTTTCAAGTGTACAATTTAGTGATTCAACACCTACAATACCCAGTGCTCATCACAAGTGCACTCCTTAATCCCCATCACTTATTTAACCCATTCCCACACCCACTTCCCCTCTAGTAACCATCAGTTTGTTCTCTATAGTTAAGAATCTGTTTCTTGGTTTGCCTCTCTCTTTTTCCCCCTATGATCATTTGTTTGTTTCTTAAATTCCACATATGAGTGAAATCATATAGATTTGTCTTTGAGATATAGGATTTCTAGTTTGTGATCCATTTGAGTGAATTTTTATATACAGTACCATGTATGGGCCAAACTATTTTTTATATGAATATCAAATTATTACTTCACCATTTGTTAAAAAACTACCTACTTTATACTGAATTGTTTTTGTACTTTTGTCAAACATCAATTGATCATACAAGTATGGTCTCTTTCTTGATTTTCTTTCCTGTTCCATTAGTCTATTTTACTCTCTTGATGCCAATATTATGCTGTCTTGATTACTGTAAACTTATAATAATTCTTGAATCAGATAGTATAAGCCTTCCAAATTTCTTTTTCAAAGTTGTTTTGGATATTCTTTGTTCTTTGTATTTCCATATGAATGTTAAAATAAGCTTGTTAATTTCTAAAAAAAAAATCCTTTTGGGATTTTGATTAGGATTCCTTTGAATCTATGGATAATTATGGAGAGAATTGACATTTATATGAAATTGAATATTCTAATCTATGAGTATGATATATATATATTTAGTAATTTTTAAATTACCATCATTATTTTGTAGTTTTCAATATACAGGTATTGCACATTTTTTGTCAGCTTTATCCTGTTTCATATTTTCATAGTATTATAAATCATCATTTTTAAAAAAAAATTTCAACTTCTCTGTTCATTGCAAACATGGAAATACAAGTGATTTCTATATATTGGCCTTGAATTCTATAATTTTGCTAAATTTGTTTATTGAATCTACTTTTTTTATTCCACAGAATTTTGTTTTGTTTTATTGTAGATTCTACATAGACAATCACATCAAATGTGAATATAGACAGTATCACTTTTTTCTTTTCAATCAGAATATTTAAAATTTTTTTATTGTTATGTTAATCCCCATACATTACATTATTAGTTTTAGATGTAGTGTTCCATGATTCATTGTTTGTGCATAACACCCAGTGCTCCATGCAGAACCTGCCCTCTTTAATACCCATCACCAGGCTAACCCATCTAGAACTCATACAGGAATTCAGTAAAGTGGCAGGATATAAAATCAATGCACAGAAATCAGTGGAATTCCCAAACTGTGGAAAGAGCCAAGATGTCCATCGACAGATGAATGGATAAAGAAGATGTGGTATATATATACAATGGAATATTATGCAGCCATCAAAAGGAATGAGATCTTGCCATTTGCAACGATGTGGATGGAACTGGAGGGTATTATGTTGAGTGAAATAAGTCAAACAGAGAAAGACATGTATCATATGACCTCACTGATATGAGGAATTCTTAATTGCAGGAAACAAACTGAGGGTTGCTGGAGTGGGGTGTGGGGTGGGAGGGATGGGGTGACTGGGTGATAGACACTGGGGAAGGTATGTGCTCTGGTAAGCGCTGTGAATTGTGCAAGACTGTTGAATCTCAGATCTGTACCTCTGAAACAAGTAATGCAATATATGTTAAGAAAAAAAAAAGAAGAAGAAGGTAGCGGGAGGGGAAGAATGAAGCGGGGGAAATCGGAGGGGTAGACGAACCATGAGAGATGATGGACTCTGAAAAACAAACTGAGGGTTCTAGAGGGGAGGGGGGTGGGAGGATGGGTTAGCCTGGTGGTGGGTATTGAGGAGGGCACATTCTGTATGGAGCACTGGGTGTTATGCACAAACAATGAATCATGGAACACTTTATCTAAAACTAATGATGTAATGTATGGGGGTTAACATAAGAATAAAAAAAAAAAAGAAAGAAATCAGTGGCATTCCTATACACCAACAACAAGACAGAAGAAAGAGAAATTCAATCAGAATATTTTTATTTCTTTATCTTGCCTTGTTACCTAGTGAGAACCTCTAGTAAAATGTTGAACAGAAATGGTGAGAATGAATCTCTGTGCCAAGCTCCTTCTCCTAGGAGAGAAATAGTCAGACTTCTCTCAGATATGTAGTAGATTTCTCCTAGATACCCTTTATCAGAGTAATATCAAGCTTCTATTTCTAATTTGCTGTGCAATTACATCAGGAATAGATGTTGTAATTTCTGAAATTTCTTTTCTGTGTATACTGAGATATTTTCTTTCTAAGTTAGTAAAAATGGTGAATTACATAGATTGATTTTCTAAGGCTAAACCAATCTTGTGTTCCTGGTATAAACTCTATGGCGTTGTAATATATTATGAATTTTATACAATGTTAAATTTAATTTGCTGGTAAAGCAGGCCCATTTGACCTGTCAAGTTTTTCTTGGTCAGGATTTTAGTCATGGTACTCCTCAGTATGCTCCTCTGTCCTCTATATTTTCTGCACATTGGCAGCTGGAGCCAGAGACTTCATCAGACTCAGGTTTGATCCTGTTGGCAAGACCATAGTGTGTCTTTTCATGTGTGTCTCTTTTCATAGCGTGTCTTTTCATTGTGTCTCTTTTTGTGATGTTATCAACTTTTGATGATCATCATCAAAATTCAATTTTTGGGGGGTTGTAAAATAAATGGTGATACAGTAATCCCATCCTTTCATTCTTTTTTTATTTTATTTTTTATTGTGTTCAATTAGCCAACATATGGTACATCATTAGTTTTTGATGGTGTTCAATGATTCATTAGTTGTGTATAACACCCAGTGCTCACCACATCACATGCCATCTTAATACCCATCACTCGGTTACCCCATTCCCCCACCCCTTCCCTTCTGTAACCCTCAGTTTGTTTACCAGAGTCCAGAGTCTCTCATGGTTTGTCTCCCTCTCTGATTTCTTCCCATTCAGTTTCCCCTCCCTTTCCCTATGATCCTCTGTGCTATTCCTTATATTCCACATATGAGTGAAACCATATGATAATTGTTTTTCTCTGATTGACTTATTTCACTTAGCATAATACCCTCCAGTTCCATCCATGTTGATGCAAATGGTAGGTATTCATCCTTTCCGATGGCTGAGTAGTATTCTATTGTGTATATGGACCACAGCTTCTTTATCCATTCATCTGTTGGAAGGGCATCTTGGCTCCTTCCACAGTTTAGCTATTGTGGACATTGCTGCTATGAACATTGGGGTGCATGTGCCCCTTCTTTTCACTACATCTGTATCTTTGGGGTAAATACCTAGTAGTGCAATTGCTGGATCATTGGGTAGCTCTATTTTTAACATCTTGAGGAACCTCCATATTGTTTTCCAAAGTGGCTGTACCAGCTTGCATTCCCACCAACAGTGTAAGAGGGTTTCCTTTTCTCCACATCCTCACCAACATTTGTTGTTTCCTGTCTTGCTAATTTTAGCCATTCTGACTAGTGTGAGGTGGTATCTCATTGTGGTTTTAATTTTTATTTCCCTGATAGCTAGTCATGATATACTTCCCTCATATATTATTTGGTGATTCGGTAGAATCACCAATTCAGTAGAATGAAAGACAGGAATTATGCTGGATTCTTTCTCTTTACTTACAGGTTTTCAAAATAATAAATTAATTCCTTATCATTCTAGAATGACACTGATTATATTTTTAAATGTATCATTTGAAGTCAAAAATATTTTTTTTTATTCCAAGACATATACTTCCTAATCTCAGATTGTTTCATCTTTCGTCAGTGGGAACCTCTTCAAGTTGGATCCTATCTTTTTGACATGACCCTATTCATCTTTGAAGATTCCTTGATCTCTGGTATATCAAGACACCCCACATGCATCATATACATTTCATGTTCTGGACCCTGAGCCAGCCATTTCTCCAAGAAGCTTGTTTTCTTTTAGTTGCAAATGGTATTTTAAGATAGCAATATAGGTGCCAGGAATGCTTACTGTTACTGAGTTTCCAATGTGTCTTGGTTTGTATCATTAATTGCTGAATAATAAACTATCCTCAAATCTAATAGTTTAAAGCAACAATAATCTTTTGTTTTCTCACAATCCTGAAATTTGGGCCAAGCTTGGTGTGGACTATTACTGTAAGCTGGGACATGATGTCAGCCAGAACATCCTTATCAGGGATAGAAGATCAGTTGCATGGAGAGCATGTTGCTGTTGTAATCTGGCAGCTCAGCTTGGGCTGTCAGTCAGTTCTTAGTTTTCCACCTACAGGGCTTCTCCACATGGCTAAGTATAGCTACTCACAGAATGGCTGCTACATTCTAACAAGGAATATCCCAAGACCTAGCATTACAAGAGGATAGACCTCAATGTGCAAGTACTTATCAAGACTCTGCTTGTATATTACTTGTTCATGTCTCATTAACTGGTCATAGTACCTAGTCCAGAGTCAGTGTGGGTGAAAAATACACAAAGGCAGGACAGTGTGCCTTACTGGGGGCCACCAGAGTACCAATATAACCCAAAGCCTTTTCAGTGAACAGAATTTGTATTCCTTCTAGTTTACTTTTGATAATTTTATTGTATTTTTACTTCTTCCTTGAATGCTGTCACATTATTTCTGATTTTTCCAATTTTACTTATGCAGCTTTTACATGTCTTTCATCATCTTTTTGGTATCTTTTAATTAATTTTAAAAATAGTTTACAGTTTTACCTGACAGAAGGAAGATGGTGGTGGAGTAGGAGGACCTTTGGCATGTCTCAACACACAAACAGAACTAGATGACTATCAAATCATCCTAAACACCCCAGAAATTGACCTGAGGACTGACAGAACAAACTCCACAACTAAAGAGCAAGATGAGGCCACATCAAAGAAGGTAGGAAATGCAAAGACTAGGGTTTAGGGGAGAAAGAGAACACTGGTGCCACACGGGGGAGGGAGCTGTGGTCCTGGAGAAAGGTGAGAGAGAGAAGCACACACACACAAGGAGAATCCTTCCCCAAAGCCATTGACTTTGAAAATGAGAGGGGCTGAATTTTGTGAATTCTTGCAACCCACAGGGCTTAAAGCCTGGAGTTTTAAAGATCAGTGGCTTTGGCTGAGATAGAGCCAACAAGGGCACTGTTCTGTTCCTAGAGAGAAGGCAGGCAAACAACCCAGTGGCAGATGGCATGGAAACAGTGATTTGAAGAACACCTGGTGCAAACAGTGGAGAGATTTTTCACTCTTCTTGGAGTGCGTCTCTGAGAGGCAGCTTTCACAGAGATGCCTCTCCTGGGATAAAAGAGCTAGCTGGTGCCATTTTTCTCACCTGTCTCTCAACATAAACACACAGAACCACCTGAAGGAAGCAGCGCAGCACCAACACTGGCTGCCTAACTTGCTTACTCCAAGCCCCAAGCCCCTATGTTCTGGTGGGACTGCCCTTCTCATTTAAGCATGCCTCAGTCCCAGTGTGGTGGGCCCCATCTTACCCCACCCCACCAGCACAAACCCTTGCTTACACCATGACTCCCAGTCAGAGTTCTGCAGGACCTCAGTTCTCAAGGAAGTAACATCAGATCTCATTTCAGAAGCAGAACAGAGCATAGCTAGTTAAAATTCACCACATTCAGACCAAGGACCAAATACTGCCCATTGCAGGCAAGGAGAGCCTCTGCAGACAAGTGGCCTGAAGGATAGAGCAGTCAAAACACAACAGAGTGCTTGCAGCACACACCAGAGACAATCCCTGAAGCACTAGACACTGGGCACTACTTGACCTCTTTTTTATAAGACCATTACTTTCATGAGCAGGAGACATAAAAGGCTTTTCTAACACAGAGAAGAAGGCAGATACTTAGACAAAATGCCAAGATTTTATCCCAAATGAAAGAACAAGATAAGGCCACAAGCAGAGATCTAAGTGAAACAGATATAATAACACATCTAATGGAGAATTTAAAGCAACAATCCTCAGGATACACAATGGGCTTGAGAAAAGAATAGAAGGCATCAGGGACACCCTTACCACAGAGATAAAAGAGTTAAAAAAGAATCAATCAGAGAGGAAATATGCAATAATCGAGAATAGAAACAAGCTTGAAGTAGCAAGCTGGAAGAAGCAGAAGAACAAATTACTGACCTAGAAGACAAAATAATGAAAAATAATTGAAGAGGGAGGTAAGATGGTGGAGGAGGAGGGCCACCCTAAGCCTGCTTCCTCACCGGAACACAGCTAGATAAATATCAAATCATTCTGAACACCCAAGGAATCAATAGGAAGTCTTAGATAACAAAGCTGCACATCTACAAACCAGAAAAATGACCCGTGGGACGTAGGAACTTCAGAGAGTTGATCTGTGGGAGAAGAGTGGTGGGTGCTTCTCAGGGAAGAGAGCCCTGACTACAGACGGAATAGCGAGATGGAAGGAAGAGAGAGAAAAAACATGGGACAAAAAAAAAAAAAAAAAAAGTGAAAACACATGCAAGGGTTTTCACCCTTGCCTTCCTTGAAATCTTCCAAGGATTCACCTTGTCTTCTTGTGCAGACAAGAAAACTATTGCTCAAAACCATTGTGGGGGGTGGGGGAAGGAGAGGGCTACAATACTGCCAGTTTTCTTTAAACAGCAGAGTGAAGATTTTGAAGTATGGGAGCTTTGTGACATAAGTTCAGGCCTGGAGAGCTGAGTGGTGATCTGGTGGGGGAGCAGAGCTGAGCCATAGCAGCAAAGAGCCTGAAGATCCCCAAGGTCACATGGGGAGAAAGTAGTTCCCCTGTTTGGAGTGCATTTGGGAGAGGTGATATGGCCTCTCTGTGGTCAAAAGACTCTGCGGGCACCATTGAGCTGTCCCACTTACCAGGAGAGGAACAAAGACACCAGCTGAGGGGTACAAACCCGTATGCTGGCTGTGTGTTGTGATTTACCATAAACTCTGAACCACTGTGCTGTCATGCCACTGTCTTCTGGGACCAGCTGCATAGGTCAGAGCTTGAGTGCATTTGGGAAAGGTGTCACAACCTCTCTGCAGGCAAAGGAACCTGAAATAGCCGTAGTGCTGCCCTGCCCACCAGGGTAGGAACAAAGACCTTGGCTGAGGGCTACAAAACCTGACGCTGGCTGTGTGTTGCCATTCATTGTAAACTCTGAACTGCTAAATGATCATGCCACTGTTTTCTGCTACAAGCCGGGACCAGCCACAATGCAGGGAAAGCTTCCCCCAGAGGATCAGTGTGGGTCCATGCCTCGGGGGTCTCTGAAATGTGGGATTTTGAAATGCAGCCATCCCTGAGATAAAACACAGGAGTGCTGCACCGTTTGGCAGGCAGACAGTTCTGACACAGACAGGGTGAAGGCATGGACCTAATGGAAATTAGGGATACAGGAGGGGTCATTGTGCACCTCTGAGTGCTCACTAAAGAAGGGTGGTGAACATTTCCTACTCCAGAAAGGAGACAACAGGACGAAGCCATTTTCTCCCTGTACCCACCAGTTTGACCCACATCAGTGAGCTAAACAGTGCCACCAAGTGGAGAAGAGAGACACTACACCAAGCCCCACTGCCAGCACCCCACCCCACCCCACCCCCTATGCCCTGCAGGCACATCTCCTCTAGGGCAATTTCACCTGAGAATCAGAGCAGCAAACTCTCCCCAAGAAGACCAGCACAAACCTCTCACCCACACCAAGTCCACTGATCGTAGAAGGCTGCAAAACATCAGCTCTAGGGATCTAGCGTTCTTTGTTTGTTTCTTTTTTTTTGTCTTTGCTTTTGTCTGATAATTTTGTTTTGTTTTTTGTTTCTTGGATACAGAAGGAGCAATTTTTTTTTATTTTATTGTATTTTTAAAATTTTTATCTTTACTCTTTTCTTTTTCTTTTCTTTCAGTCTACATTTTTTCTAACAAGTTTCTCATAACAAGCAGACCAAAACACATCTAGGATCTAGCTTTATCTTATTTTATTTTTTAAATTTTTAAATTTTTAAAAATTTTTAAAATTTTTATTTTAATTTTTTCTTTTTTTCCCTCCAAAATGACAAGACAGATGTATTCACCCCCAGAAAAGGAGAAATGACAGCCAGATATTTAATAAATGCAGGTATAAGATGTCTGAACAAGAATTTAAAACAACAATCATAAGGATACTAGCCAGGCTTGAAAAAAGCATAGAAAACACTAGAGAATCCCTTACTGCAGAGATAAAAGAACTAAAATCTAGTCAGACTGAAATAAAAAATGCTAAAACTGAGATGCAAACTCAAATGGAAGCCATAAACATGACGATGGAGGAAACAGAGGAATGAATCAGTGATGAAGAAGATAAAATGATGGAAAATAATAAGGCTGAAAAGAAGTGGGAAACAAAGGTAATGGATCATAAAGGTAAATTTAGGGAACTCAGTGACTTATTAAGATGGAATAATATTCATATGAAAGGATTCCCAGAAGATGAAGGAAGAGAAAAACGGGCAGAAGGTTTATTTGAGCAAATTATAGCTAAAAACTTCCTTAATCTGGGGAAGGATACAAGCATCAAAACCCAAGAACCACGGAGAATACCCATTAAATTAAAGAAAAGCCAACCATCACCAAGGTTTATCATAGTCAAATTCACAAAATATACAGACAAGAAAAGATCCTGAAAGCATGCAAGGGGAAAAAAAGAAGTCAACCTACAAGGGAAGACAGATCAGGTTCCCAGCAGATCTGTCCACAGAAACTTGACAGGCCAGGAGACAGTGGCAGGATCCATTCAACATGCTAACTGGGAAAAAGATGCAGTCAAGAATTCTTTATCCAGCAAGACTGTTATTCAGAATAGAAGGAGAAATAAAGAGTTTCCCCCACAAACTAAAGCTAAAAGAGTTTGTGACCACTAAACCAGCCCTACAAAGAAATATCAAGGGGAACTCTTTGAGTGGGGAAAAAAGACCAAAAGCAAGAAAGACTAGAAAGGACCAGAGAACATCACAAGAAACACCAACACTACAGATAAAACAATGACACTAAATTCATATCTCTTAAAAATGATTGAATCTAAATGGACTAAATGCTCCAATCAAAAGACATAGACTACCAGAATGGATAAGAAAACCAAAATCCATCTATATGTTGCTTACAAGAGATTCATTTTAGACTTAAAGACATTGGCAGATTGAAAGTGAGGGGATAGAGAACAATTATCATGCAAATAGACATCAAAAGAAAACCAGAATAGCCATACTTATATCAGGTAAACTATATTTTAAAACAAAAACTGTAACAAGAGATGAAGAAGGGCAATATATGATAATTAAAGGGTCTATACATCAAGAAGACCTTACAATTGTAAATACTTATGCCTCCAAATCAATTAATAATAAACATAAAGAAACTCATTAATAATAATACAATAATAGTAAGGGAATTTAACACCCCACTTACAACAATGGAAAGATCATCTAAGCAGAAAATCAACAAGGAAACAATATCATTGAATGGCACACTGGACCAGATGGACTTAATAGACCTATTCAGAACATTTCATCCTAAAGCAGCAGAGCACACATTCTTTTCGAGTGCACATGGAACATTCTCCAGAACAGATCACATACTGGGTCACTAATCAGCCCTCAACAAGTACAAAAAGAGTGAGATCATACCATGTATATTTTCAGACCACAATGCTATGAAACTTGAAGTCAACCACCAGAAAAAAATTGGAAAGACCTCAAATATATGGAAGTTAAAGAGCATCCTAGTAAAGAATGAATGGATTTAACTAGAAAATTAAAGAAGAAATTTTTAAAAATGCATGGAAGCAAATGAAAATGAAACAAAATAGTCCCAAACGTTTGGGATTCTTAGGCAGTCCTAAGAGGGAACCATATTGCAATACAGGCTTACCTCAAGAAGCAAGAGTCTCAAATACACAGCCTAATTTGACACCTAAAGGAGTTAGTAAAGGAACAGCAAATAAAGCCTAAAGTCAGCAGAAGAAGGGAAATAATAAAGATTGGAGCAGAAATAGATGATATAGAAACAAACAACAACAACAAAAACAGTAAAACAGATCAATGAAACTAAGAGCTGATTCTTTAAAAAATAATTAATAAAATTGATAACCCCCTAGCCAGACATATCAAAAGGAAAAGAGAAAGGACCCAAATAGATAAAATCATGAATGAAAGAGGAGAATTCACAATCAACACTACAGAAATACAAATGATTATAAGAGAATGCTATGAAAAATTACATGCCAACAAACTAGGCAATCTGGAAGAAATGGACAAATTCCTACAAATTTACAAACTACCAAAACTGAAACAGGAAGAAACAGAAAATTTGAAAAGACCCATAAGCAGCAAAGAAATTGAATTAGCAATAAAAAATCTCCCAATAAACAAAAGTCCTGGACCAAATGGCTTCCCAGGGGAATTCTAACAGACATTTAAAGAAGAGTTAATAGTGGGGCACCTGGGTGGCTCAGTCATTCAGCTCGGGTCATGATCCCAGGGTTCTGGGATCAAGCCCCACATTGGGCTCCCTGCTCAGCAGGAAGCCTTCTTCTCCTTCTCCCACTCCCCCTGCTCCTGTTCCCTCTTTCACTGTGTCTCTCTCTGTCAAATAAATAAATAAAATCTTAAAAAAAAAAAAGAGTTAATACTATTCTTCTCAAACTGTTTCAAAAAAAAAAAAAAAAAAAAAAGAAAGAAATGGGATGAAAACTTCCAAACTCTTTCTACGAGACCATGTTACCTTGATTCCAAAACCAGACAAAAGACCCCACTAAATTCAACAGTACAGGGCGCCTGGGTGGCTCAGTCGGTTAAGCGACTGCCTTCGGCTCAGGTCATGATCCTGGAGTCCCAGGATCGAGTCCCGCATCGGGCTCCCTGCTCGGCAGGGAGTCTGCTTCTCCCTCTGACCCTCCTCCCTCTCATGCTCTCTGTCTCTCATTCTCTCTCTCTCAAATAAATAAAATCTTAAAAAAAAAAAATTAAAAAAAAAAATTCAACAGTACATTAAAAGAATTATTCACCATGATCAAGTGGGATTTATTCCTGGGCTGCAGAGATGGTTCAATATTTGCAAATCAATCAATGTGATACACCACATTAATGAAGAAAAAATAAGAACCATATTAATCCTGTCAATAGATTCAGAAAAAAGGATTTGACCAAATACAGCATCCTTTCTGGATAAAAACCTGCAACAAAGTAGTGATAGATGAAATGTACCTCAACATCATAAAGGTCATATATGAAAGACCCACAGCTGATATCATCATCAATGGGGAAAAACTGAGAGACTTTCCCCTATGGTCAGGAACAAGAAAGGGATGTCCACTCTCACCATTACTATTTAACATAGTACTGGAAGTCTTAGCGTCAGCAATCAGACAACAAAAAGAAATAAAATGCATCCAAATCAGCAAGGAAGAAGTCAAACTTTCACTCTTTGCAGATGACATGATACTCTGTAGAAAACCTGAAAGATTCCACCAAAAAAATCATTAGAACTGGGTCACCTGGGTGGCTCAATAAGTTGAGCATCCGACTCTTGATTTGGGCTCAGGTCATGATCTCAGGGTTGTGAGATCAAGCCCCACATTGGGCTCTGCGCTCAGTGGGGATTCTCCTTGAGTCTCTCTCTCTCTCTCGCTCCCTCTTCCTTTGCCCTTCCCCCCACATGCTCTCTCTCTTTCTCTCTTTAATTTTTTGGGGGAGGGGGCAAGATGGCGAAGGAATAGGGGACCTCTTTTCAACCAGTCCACTGAATTTAGCTGGATATCTACTAAACCATTCTGAACACCCACGAAATCAGCCTGAGATGTAAGAATATATATATATCTGGATCTCTACAAGCAGAAAAATGTCCTGTCTTGAGGTAGGAAAGGCAGGGTCGTGAATCTGTGGGCAGATATCAGAAGATAAGCAGAAGGGGGAGGGAGCTGCAATAAGCTGGTGCCTGGAAGTGATATAATGCTGGAGTGCAAAAGCTTCCTGTGCTGGGGACTGGGCAAAAACTTGCAGAGTGGTAGTGGCCAGGAAAGAGCTTTAGAGCAGAGCTCAAACAGGATCCAGGGGCGAGGGGGAGGCATGAGCATGAACTGAGGACCACTTGGGGTTTTAGAAGCACAAAGAGCAGAGATAAGCCTGGGCTGCTGGGTTGACTGCTGAGAAGGTTGCTGTGGGCCTGCATCCATCCCTGGAGGCTGCTGTTTTCAGTGGTGCATACAGAAATGGAGACTGTGTGTTCCGGAGGGTTCAGGGAAGATTTCTCTGCTCTGGGACAGAGGCCTGGGTGTGGCCATCTTAGCTCTGACACTCAGAAGAGGCACAGAAAGCTGCCAGAGAACAAAAACTCAAAAAAACCAGTTTCCACAGAACCCAGCACCCCAACGGGGGGCAGGGCAACTCTGCCCAAGCAGGGTTGCCTGAGAAACAGCATGACTGGCCCCTCCCCCAGAAGACAGTTTGGAAGAACAAGAGGATGACAACCCTAGGGGGCCCCCATAAAACTAAGTCCCAACACTGGGAGAAAATAGGATATTGAGTGCCAGGCATTGCCTCACAGCTTGTGTATTTTTCAGATATAACTCTCCTTTTCTTTTTATTCTTTCTCTTATGCTTCTTCTCATTTTTTTTCTTTTTCCTTCTTCTCATTTCAACCAGATGTTCAATATATCAACTTATAATTCATAGTAGCTTTTTAACTTGTACATTTTCACACCTATATTTTTTTATATAGATATATGCTTTAGTGCGGTCCTTTTCTTTCCCTATTCAATATTACCTTTATATATATACCAGTTTTACTTTCCCTATAATTTTGGGAAGTAATGCCCTCTAGCAAACAGATCAAAATACACCCAGGAAGAACTAAAATGCCCTACTTTGTCCACACCAAAGGATTATAACCCCTCTTCCCCTCAACCCCACCTTTTTCTTTTCTTTTTTTTCAATTTTTAATTTTAAAAAAATTTAATTCTGGGGCACCTGGGTGGCTCAGTCATTAAGCATCTGCCTTCGGCTCAGGTCATGATCCCGGGGTCCTGGGATCGAGCCCCACATTGGGCTCCTTGCTCAGCGGGAAGCCTGCTTCTCCCTCTCCCACTCCCCTTGCTTGTGTTCCCTCTCTCGCTGTCTCTCTCTCTGTCAAAAAAAAAAATTTAATTCTATAAATTTTATTATTGGGTTTCATTTTGGCTTTGTTTTTTTTGTGGTGGCTTTCAACTGCTCTGGATTTTCCTAGGGTACATCTTGCTTGAGTTGTGGTTGATATTTTGGGCTCTGTACATTCCCTCAACCATCCCTCAACAGAATGACTAGGAGGAGGAACTCCCAAAAAAGAAAAGAAACAGAGACAATGACCCCTGCCACAGACCTAATGGATATGGATATAAGCAAGATGTCAGAGATAGACTTCAGGGTAGCAATTATGAAGTCAATAGTTAGGCTTGAGAAAACCATTAGCATCAACATAGAATCTCTAAGGGCAGAAATGAGATCTAAGGCAAAACTTAAAAATGCCATAAATGAGATGCAGTCTAAATTGGATACTCTAACAGCCAGGGTAAATGAGGCAGAAGAACGAATTAGTGATCTAAAAGATAAGCTGATGGAAAGGAAGGAAGCTGAGGAGGACTGGGATAAACAACTAGAAGTCCATGAGAACAGATTTAGAGATCAGTGATGCCATGAAACGTTCCAATGTCAGAATTATTGGAATCCCCAAGGGGATGGAGAGAGAGAGGGGGGACTAGAAGATATATTTGAGCAAATCATAGCTGAGAACTTCCCTAATATGGGGAAGGAAACAAGCACTCATGTCCAAGAGAGAGAGAGGACCCCTCTCAAGATCAATAAAAATAAATCAACACCCTGGCATATAATAGTAAAACTTGCTAATCTTAAGCCAAGGAAGCTATCCTGAGAACAGCTAGGGGGAAGAGATTTCTTATGTATTGAGGGAGGAATTTCAGAATAACAACAGACCTGTCCACAGAGACCTGGCAAGCCAGAAAGGGCTGACAAGACATATTCAGGGTACTAAATGAGAAGAATATGCAGCCAAGAATACTTTATCCAGCAAGGCTGTCATTCAGAAGGGACAGAAAGACAAAGAGCTTCCAGGACTGGCAAAAACTGAAAGAATATGTGACCACCAAGCCAGCCCTGCAAGAAATATTAAGGGGGATTCTATAAAAGAAGAAAGACGCTGAGAGTTATATAGACCAGAAATTTACAGAGACAATCTATAGAAACAGGGACTTTACAGGCAATGTGATGACACTACATACATATCTTTCAGTAGTTACTCTCAACGTGAATGGATTAGATGCTCCCATGAAATGGCACAGGGTTGCAGATTGCATAAAAGACAGGACCCATCCATATGCTATCTACAAGAGACTCATTTTGAACCTAAGGACATCTCCAGATTGAAAGTGAGGGGATGGAGAACCATTTATCATTCCAATGGACCTCAAAAGAAAGCTGGGATAGAAATTCTTATATCAGACAAATTAGATTTTAAACCAAAGACTGTAGTAAGGGATGTAGACGGACACTATATCATACTTAAAGGGCCTATCCAACAAGAAAATCCAACAATTGTAAATATCTATGCCCCCAACATGGGAGCAGCCAACCACATAAGCAACTGTTAACCAAAATAGTCATATTGATAACAATATGTTAATTGTAGGAGATCTTAGGACTCCATTCTCAGCAATGGACAGATCATCTAAGCAAATCAACAAAAAAACAAGAGCTTTGAATGACACATTTGACCAGATGGACTTTATAGATATATACAGAACATTCCACCTTAAAACAACAGAATACTCACTCTTCTCGAGTGCACACAGAACTTTCTCCAGAAGAGACCACATACTGGGTCATAAATCAGGTCTCAGCTGATAACAAAAGACTGAGATTGTTCCTTGCATGTTATCATACCACAATGCCTTGAAACTGGAACTCAATCACAAGACAATTTTGGAAGGAATTCAAACACTTAGAAGTTAAAGAGCATGATTGGGTCAACCAGGAAATTAAAGAAGAACTTAAACAATTCATGGAAACTAATGAGAATGAAAACACATTAGTCCAAAACCTATGGGATACTGCAAAGGCAGTCCTAAGGGGGAAATACATAGCCATCCAAGCTACCTCATAAAATTAGAAAAATCCCCAATGCACAAGTTAATCTTACACATAAAGGAGCTGGAAAAAGAACAGCAAATAAAACCTAAACCGAGCAGGAGAAGAGTAATAATAAAGATTAGAGCAGAGATCAATGAAATAGAAACCAGAAAAACAGTAGAACAGATCAATGAAACTAAAAGCTCGTTCTTTGAAAGAATTAATAAGATCGATAAACCTCTGGCCAAACTTATCGAAAAGAAAACAGAAAGGACCCAAAGTAAGAAAATCATGAATGAAAGGGGAGAGATCACGACTAAAACCAAGGAAATAGAAATAATTATTAATTATTACCAGCAACTATCTGCCAACAAATTAAGCAAACTGGAAGACATAGATGCATTCCTGGAAACTTATAAACTACCAAGACTGAAATAGGAAGAAATAGACCATCTGAATAGACCAATAACCAGTAATGAAATTGGAAACAGTAATCAAAAACCTCCCAAAAAATGGGAGTTCATGGCCAGATGGCTTCCAAGGGGGAATTCTACCAAACATTTAAAGAAGAAATAATACCTATTTGACTGAAGCGCTTTCAAAAAATAGAAACAGAAGGAAAACTTCCAAACTCGTTCTATGAGGCCTGCATTACCTTGATCCCCAAACCAGACAAAACCCCAGAAAAAAGGAGAATTACAGACCAATATCTCTGATGAACATGGATGCCAAAATACTCAACAAGATCTTAGCCAATAAGATCCAACAGTACATTAAAAGGATTATTCATCAGGACCAGGTGGGATTTATTCCTGGGATGCAAGGGTGGTTCAACATTCACAAAGCAATCAAAGTGATAGAGCACATTAATAAAAAGAAAAACAAGAGCCATATGATCCTCTCAATTGATGCAGAAAAAGCATTTGACAAAATATAGCATCATTTCCTGATTAAAACTTTTCAAAATATAGGGATAGAGGGAACACACCTCAATATCATAAAAGTCATTTATGAGAAGTCCACAATGAATATCATTCTCAGTGGGGAAAAGCAGAGCTTTTCTCAGTTTCTCAGGAATATGACAGGGATGCCCACTCTCACCAATGTTGTTGACCATATTACTAGAAGTCCTAACCTCAGCAATCAGACAACAAAAAGAAATAAAAGGCATTCAAATTGGCAAAGAAGAAGTCAAACTCACTCTATTCCAGATGATATGATATTTTGTGTGCAAAACCCAAAAGACTCTACCCTAAAATTGCTAGAACTCATACAGCAATTCAATAACATGGCAGGATACAAAATCAATACACAGAAATCAGTTGCATTTCAATACAAAAACAATGTGACTGAAGAAAGAGAAATTAAGGAATCGATCTCATTTACAAAACACCAAAAACCATAAAATACTTAGGAATAAACCTAACCAAAGAGGTAAAGGATCAACACTCTAGAAACTACAGAACACTTATGAAAGAAATTGAGGAAGACATAAAGAGATGCAAAAACATTCCATGCTCATGGATTGGAAGAATAAACATTGTAAAAATGTCTATGCTGCCCAGAGCAATCTAAGCATTCAATGCAATCCCTATAAAAATATCAGGGACATTTTTCAAAGTGCTGGAACAAACAAACAATCCTAAAATCTATAATAGTCAAACTATGGAAACAGCACAAGTATTCATCAATTGATGAATGGATAAAGAAGAGGTGGTATATATATGATGGAATATTTCTCAGCCATAAAAAAAAATGAAATCTTGCCATTTGCAATGGCGTGGTTGAAGTTAGAGTGTATTATGTTAAGTAAAATAAGTCTGTCAGAGAAGGACAAATATCAAATGATTTCATTCATAGGTGGGATTTAAGAAACAAACAAAATGAGCAAAGGAAAAAAAAATGAGAGAGAAGCAAACCAAGAAAGTGACTCTTAACTATAGAGAACAATCTGATGGTTACCAGAGGGGAGGTGGGTGTGGGGATGGATTAAGTAGGTGATGGGGATGAAGGAGTGCACTTGTGATGAGCTCAGGTGATGTATGGAATTGTTGAATCACTGTATTGTACACCTGAAATGGTGAATTCTGCTTAAATGGTGATTTTTTTTCACATGGTGAAAAAGAAGCAGGATAGGATTAATCACTTCAGGTCAGAAAGGAGAATTAAAATCCCTTTTAACAAGAAAGAGATGATTGGAAGAATTCCAGCCCTTTGGGCCTGGCCTTGATCTGGGGTAGAGAAGTAACAAGAACTTCAGAATGATGTCCAGATAGATTGAGACAGAAGTCAAAACAAAGGAGTTTGTACCTTAATTCCTGTTAGGAATGCTGGGAGATGACCTTGTAGGTTGCTCCTATATCAACACAGGATGGCTCAATAAAGTAGTGTTGGGAGGAAAACTTTACTCCCTTAGGTTTATTAGGCAGGGGGCCTGTGAATTAAGTTAACAGAGGATGGATTAACAGGAGAAATGGAACACAATTTTCTTTTTCGTGTATGGGAGTTTACAGAAAAAAAGTAAAACTTAAAGAAGCAATTAGACAGTGGTGATGGGGGGGTAGTATATACCTTTTTAACAAAGGCAAAAGGTTTTGGGCTTCAAGGGATGATAAACTGTGAGGAAGAAACTATGAAATATATATAGGAACTTGTGGAGGATAAGGGCTATTTTAGTAAAGTCTAATGCAAACTCATCTTGGTATTAGCTTTTCATCTTTGAAAAAGTTGTTCTTCTCTCTTTGGTATGGGAGGGGGGCACCTTCCCCAAAGGGACATTTATGCTTTATATTTAGGTGGATAAAGGTAGGGAAGAGAACTCTTCTTGCATTTTAGCCCTCAGTTTAAAATAACCCTTATGCCAATATAACGCATTTTGGGGTAGCATATTCTGGTATTCTGGTCTTCAATTGGCATACTGGTGTGATAACTTGATCAGAGGAAAAACCATAGTTAGAATTTCCATATCTCCTATAGTTACACTGTTGTATGGGAGGTATTGTAGGGGCCAAAGGCAGACAACCCCAAGATGGCCACTCTGGTATGAAGATTATTTTGAGCTGAAGGTAGTCAAAACTCTGTGACCTCAAGAGAAATATCTGCCCCTCCCATAACTACTTGGAAGAATCTAAAGTGAGGGTCTTTCCCAGAATAAGGGTTATTACCAGAGATAAGTTTTATCTGAGTGAGCCATTTATATGGCAGGGCAAACATCTAATCACCAATCATCTGCTTTTCTTTTTTTTTTTTTAATTTTTTTTATTTATTTATTCATGAAAGTCAGAGAGGCAGAGGCAGAGGGAGAGAAGCAGGCTCCCTGCCTAGCAGGGAGCCTGATGCGGAACTCGATCCCAGGACCCTGGGATCATGACCTGAGCTGAAGGCAGACGCTTAACCATCTGAGCCACCCAGGCGCCCCCATCTGCTTTTCTTATTGCTGTGTGAATTACATTCCTTTCCTCTGAAGTCTCAGACTCCTACCTCCTTCTCCTTAGTTCAAGATTACACATATACCTCATTTTACCTGTATGTCTCCGGAATTTTCATGTCTTTGTGAATTCCCCATACATATGCTATTAAATTTGATTTTCTCTTGTTAATTTGTCTGTCAATTCAATTCTTAGTCTAGCTAGAATAATCTTGAAAGAGATAGGAATTCTTGCTCCCTGAAAGTTTTCAAAATTCTGTGGGCCTCAGATGTGAACATGGAAGGTAAGAGACTCTGTATCTAACTTGGGGTCTCCAAGGTGAGATGACCCTTAGCAGAAATTGAGGGATAATAGGCTAGGCCAGGAATTGACTGGATGACAGAGCTGAGACCCAGAGGATAAATACCTGGGTGAACTGAAGTGTAGCTCAGTCTGCAAAGGAGACCACCCATGACTGACAGTAGGAGGGATCATGAGTTTTGCAATCTTGGACAATTCTTCAGCAGTAAATGCAGTGAGAACAAAGGGTAATGTCCAGAAACCAGGTGACTTGAGTAAGGTGTGGGAGGAAAATTCTTCCTCTTCCAAGCTGAGTCCAGTGGTGTTGGAGGGGGGGAGGGGGGCCTGTAAATTAAATGACAATAGACCAATTGCCAAAAGAAAAGATGAAGTTTATTTATGCACATAGGTAGCAGCCAGAGTACTCAGTGACGAATAACTCACTTTATAGACAAAGATAAAAGGTTTATAGACAAAATTTACAAAGGGGAGGGGTATTTTATGGCTACAGTGGGAAGATGTGGAAGATTCGATTGAACTTGTTAATGCTAGTGAAAATGGACAGTTTGGGAGGTAAGATGGAGGAAGAGTAGGGACCTCCTCTCATTTGGTCCCTTGAATTTACCTGGATATCTATCAAACCATTCTGAACACCCATGAATTCAGCCTGAGATATAAGAAAATATACCTGGAACTCTACAAGTAGGAAATTGACTGCTTTTTATAAGGTTGGAGGTCCAGAGATATGGGTCTGAGGGGAGATATCAGAAGAGAAACAGATGGGGCAGGGAGCCTCCATAAGCTGGCTACAGGAAAGTGATATAGCCCCAGAGGGCAAAATCAGAACCCTTAGAAATCTGCTCCAGTGAGAGACATCCCTATCTGAAAGGGGCTCAGGGGATGAGAAGGGCATAATTCTAGGTGCGTCGGTGTGGCCTCAGGATCCCAGGAGTCACAGAACAAACCAGGAAGCCTAAGCCAGTAGAGTGCCCAAACATTGGAGTGGGGAAACTAGTTATGATCAGTGACCCCAGAGGGGACTCTCAGTTCAGGTCACCATAAACCTCGAGCTGGGCCAATCAGGTGACTGCTCTCCACCTGTCTCCACACTGGAACACACAGACCCTCTGCCATCCCTAGGAGGGGCAAAACAGCTGTG
Organism: Neomonachus schauinslandi; assembly: GCF_002201575.2. NCBI lineage: Eukaryota > Metazoa > Chordata > Mammalia > Carnivora > Phocidae > Neomonachus > Neomonachus schauinslandi. Next base: position 41,592,796 of record NC_058404.1, read on the forward strand.
CCCATGACCGGGCAACAGTTCTCAGGGTGGCAGCTCGAGAAAGGACAGTAGGGTGATACTCAGCTGTCCCTCAGGAGTGGCAGTGTGGGTATAGACATAAGCCCACAACCGCTCTCAGCCCCAGGGCACACAAAGGGCAGTAATGCCAGACCTTCAGATTCTCCCCAGGAGGATTGCTGTGGGCACACACCACAGGAGTCTGTAAAGTTTGACACACACAAAAGTGAAGACTGTTTGTCCCAGAGGGTTTACTGGAGGAGGGGAGACCTCTATCTTTTGGCTCTGGGGCTGGAGATCAGGGCACAGCCTTTTTTATTCTGATCTTCTAAAGAGGTGCAGAAAACATCCAGGGCACAAAAGCCAGGTAGAGGGCTGGCTTATACTGTACCCAGCCCCCTGGCAAGGGGCTGTGCAACTTCTCCCAGGCAAAGACACCTGAGAAGCAGCCCAGCAGGCCCCTCCCTTAGAGGAACAGTGGGAAGAACAGGTAGACAACTACTTTATGGATCCCACAGGACTGTAAAACCCCAGCGCCAGGGGAAAATAGCACATTGAGCTTAAGGTTTTTCTTCATCGTTCATTTATCTTTCGTCTAAAATTTTCCATTTTTTTCTTTTTTTCCATTTCAACTAGTTTCTTATTTTATCAACTCTCTGTTTTTAAGTTGCTTTTTAACTTTTATTTTTTACATCTACATTTTATAGATATATGCTTAATTTTTGGCTTTTTTTTACTCTATTTAATTTTATTTTTGTATATATGTAAGTTTTGCTTTCTTTGCAATTTGAAGGTTTACTGTCTTCTAAAAGACAGATGAAAATTCACTCAGGAACAAGTGGATCACCCTGCTTTGTCCACCTTGTGAGATTATAGTCTCTCACCTCCACCCCCTTTGTTTTTCTCTTTTTATTTTTTGCGTTGTTTTGTTTTTGTTTGCATTTCCATTTTGTTTTCCAACCACTTTGGATTTCTCTAGTGTGTATTTTGCTTGGGTCGTGGTTGATATTTTTGATTCTGCTCACTAGATCACCCATTCTTCTCTGGGCAAAATGACTAGAAGGAGGAATTCACAACAAAAGAAAGAACGAGAGGTAATGTTCTCTGCCACAGAGCTAATCGATATGGATATAAGTAAGATGTCAGAGATGGAATTCAGGATAGCAATTATAAAGTTAATAGCTGGTCTTGAAAAAAGCATAATAGACCATAAAGAATCAGTGCAGAAATGAGATCTAATCAGGCTGAACATAAAAATGCTTTAACTGAGATGAAGTCTAAAGGCAGAAGAGAGAGTAAGTGATCTAGAAAACAGGCTGATGGAAAGGAAAGAAGCTGAAGAAGAGAGAAAAACAACTAATAGCCCATGAAGAAAGGCTTTGAGAAATTAATGATGCCATGAGACATACCAATGTCAGAATTATTGGGGTGCCTGAGAGGGAAGAGAGAGGGAGAGAGGGCCAGAAGGTATATTTGAGCAAGTCATAGCTGAAAAATCCTCTAATCTGGGGAAGAAAACAAACATTCGTGTCCAAGAGGAAGAGAGGACCCCTTCCAAAATCAATAAAAATAGATCAACACCCCAACATATAATAGTGAAGCTTGCACATTTTAGAGAAAAAGAAAATCCTGAGAGCAGCTTGAGACAAGGGGCTCCTTACCTCCAGAGGAGGGAACATCAGATTAACATCAGACCTAACCACAGAAGCCTGGCAGGCCAAAAAGGGCTGCATGATATATGCAGGGTACTAAGTTAGAAAAACATACAGTCAAGAATACTTTATCCAACAAGGCTGTGACTCAGAATGGAAGGAGAGATAAAGAGCTTTCAGGACAGACAGAAACTGAAAGAATATGTGACCACCAAGACAGCCCCGCAAGAAATATTAAGGGGGATCCTGCAAGCAAAGAGAAAGTCCAAGAGTAACATAGGCCAGAAAGAAACAGAGACAATCTACAGAAACGGGGACTTTACACGCAATACAATGGGACTAAATTCATATATTCCAATAGTTACTCTGAATGTAAATGGGCTAAATGTTCCAATCAAAAGACAAAGGGTATCAGATTGGATAAAAAAGCAGGACCCATCCATATGCTGTCTACAAGAGACTCATTATAGACCTAAAACACCTCCAGACTGAAACTAAGGGTGTGGAGAACAACTTACCATGCTAAAGGACCTCAAAAGAAAGCTGGGGTAGCAATCCTCATATCAGACAAATTAGATTTTAAACTAAAGACTGTAGTAGGAGATGAAGAGAGACACTATATCATACTTAAAGGGTCTACCCAACAAGAAGATCTAATCATTGAAAATAGTCATGCTTCCAACACAGAGCAGCCACCTATATAAAACAATTAATAACTAAAGTAAAGAAACACATTGATGAGAATACATTAATAGTAGGGGCCTCCAACACCCTACTCACAGCAATGGACAGATAATTTAAGCAGAAAATCAACAAAGAAACAAGGGCCTTGAATGACACATTGGATCAGATGGACTTTACAGATAAATACAGAACATTCCATTCTAAAACAACAGAATACTCATTCTTCTTGAGTGCACATGGAACTTTCTCCAAAATAGATCACATACTGGGTCACAAATCAGGTCTCAACCAATACCAAAATACTGGGAGTATCCCTACATATTTTCAGACCACAATGCTTTGAAACTTGAACTCAATCACAAGAAGAAGTTTGGAAGAAACTAAAAAACTTGGAGGTTAAAGAGCATCCTATTAAAGAATGAATAGGTCAAGAAGGAAATTAAAGAAGAATTTTAAAAATTCATGGAAACTAATGAGAATGAAAACACATCAGTTCAAAACCTTTGGGATAGAGCAAAGGCAGTCCTAAGAGGGAAGTACACTGCAATACAAGCCTCTCTCAAAAAATTAGAAAAATCTGAAATATACAAGCTAATCTTACACCTAAAAGAGCTGGAGAAAGAACAGCAAATAAAGCCCAAACCAAGCAGGAGAAGAAATATAATAAAGATTAGATTAGAAATCAATGAAATAGAAACCTGAAGAACGGTAGAACAGATCAACGATACTAGGAGCTTGTTCTTTGAAAGAATTAATAAGATTGATAAACCCCTAGCCAGATTTATCAAAAAGGAAAGAGAAAGGACCCAAGTCATTAAATCATGAATGAAAGGGGAGAGATCATGACCAGCACCAAGGAAATACAGACAATTTTAAGAACATATTATGAGCATCTATAAACCAACAAATTAGACAATCTGGAAGAAATGGATGCATTCTTGGAAATTACAAACTACCAAAACTGAAACAGGAAGAAATAGAAAATCTGAACAGACCCGTAACCAACAAGGATTGAAGCAGTAATCAAAAACTTCCCCAAGACAAGAGTTCATGGCCAGATAACTTCCAAGGGGAATTCTATCAAACATTTAAAGAAGAAATACTACCTATTCTACTGAAGCTGTTTCAAAAAATAGAAACAGAAGGAAAACTTCCAAATTTGTTCTATGAAGCCAGCATGATCTTGATCCCCAAACCAACAAAGACCCCATCAAAAAGGAGAAATACAAATCAATATCCCTGATGAACATGGAGGCCAAAATTCTCACCAAGTTCCTTGCCCATAGGATCCAACAGTACATTAAAAGGATTATTCATCAGGACCAGGTGGGATTTATTCCTGGGATGCAAGGGTGGTTCAACATTTGCAAATCAATCCATGTGATAGAACACTTTAATAAAAGAAAAGACAAGAACCATATGGTCATCTCAATTGATGCAGAAAAAGTATTTGACAAAATACAGCATCCTTTCTTGATTAAAACTCTCCACAGTGTAGGGATAGAAGGAACATACCTCAATATCATAAAAACCATCTATGAAAAGCACATGACAAATATTATTCTCAATGGGGAAAAATTGAGAGCTTTTCTCAGTTTCTCAGGAACATGACAGGGATACCAACTCTCACCACTGTTGTTAACCATAGTACTAGAAGTCCTAGCCTCAGCAATCAGACATCAAAAAGAAATAAAAGGCATTCAAATTGGCAAAGAAGAAGTCAAATTCTCAATCTTTGCAGATGACATGATACTTTATGTGGAAAATCCAAAAGACTCCACCCCCAAATTGCTAGAACTCATACAGTACTTCAGCAACATGGCAGGATACAAAATCAATGCACAGAAATCAGTGGCATTTCTATACACTAAAAATGTGACTGAAGAAAGAAACTAAGGAACACCTGGGTGGCTCAGTTGGTTAAGCATCTGCCTTAGGTTGAGTCATGATCCCAGGGTCCTGGCATCAAGTCCCACATTGGGCCCCCTTGCTCAGTGGGGAGCTTGCATCTCCCTCTGCCTAATGCTACCCCTGCTTGTGCTCTCTCTCTCTCTCTCTGACAAATAGTGAATAAAATCTTTTAAAAAAAAGAAAGAGAAATTAAGGACTTAATCTTGTTTACAATTGTACCATAAACCATACTACCTAGGAATAAACTTAACCAAAGAAGTAAAGGATCTATACTCTAAAAACTACAGAAAAATTATGAAAGAAATTGAGGAAGACACAAAGGGATGGAAAAACATTCCATGCTGCTGGATTGGAAGAATAAACATTGTTAAATAGTCTATCCTGCCCAGAGCAATCTAAGCATTCAATGCAATCCCTATAAAAATATCAGGGACATTTCTCACAGAGCTGGAACAAACAATCCTCAAGTTTGTATGGAACCAGAAAAGACCGAGAATCCCCACAGGAATGTTGAAAAAGAAAACCAAAGCTGGGGGCATCACAATGCCTGACTTCAAGCTGTATTACAGAGTTGTGATCATCAAGACAGCATGGTATTGTCACAAAAACAGACCCATAGACCAATGGAAGAGAATAGAGAGCCCAGAAATGGACCCTCAACTCTATGGTCAACTAATCTTTGACAAAGCAGGAAAGAATATCCAATGGAAAAAAGACAGTCTCTTCAATAAATGGTGCTGGGAAAATTGAACAGCAACATGCAGAAGAATGAAAATGGGCCATTCTCTTACACCATACACAAAGATAAACTCAAAATGGATGAAAAACCTCAATGTGAGACAGGAATCCATCAAAATCCTAGAGGAGGACACAGGCAGCAACCTCTTTGGCCTTGGCCACAGGAACTTTTTGCAAGACATGTCTCCAAATGCAAGTGAAACAAAAGCAAAAATGAACTCTTGGGACTTCATCAAGATAAAAAGCTTCTGCACAACAAAGGAAATAGTTAACAAAACTAAAAGTCAACCCATGGAATGGGAGAAGATATTTGTAAATGGCATTACAGATAAAGGGCTAGTATCCAAGATCTATAAAGAACTTCTCAAACTCAACACCCAAAAAACAAATAATCCAGTCAAGAAATGGGCAGAAGAACATGAACACACCTTTCTCCAAAGAAGACATACAAATGGCCAACAGACACATGAAAAAATGCTCCACATCACTTGTCATCAGGGAAATCCAAATCAAAACCACAATGAGATATCACTTCACACTAGTCAGAATGGCTAAAATTAACAAGAAAGGAAACAACAAATGTTGGTGAGGATGTGGAGAAAGGGGAACCCTCTTACACTGGTGGGAATGCAAGCTGGTACAGCCACTCTGGAAAACAGTATGGATGTTGTTCAAGAAGTTAAAAATAGAGCTACCCTATGGCCCAGCAATGGCACTACTGGGTATTTATCCCAAAGATACAGATGTAGTGAGATGAAGGGGCACCTGAACCCCAATATTCATGGCATCAATGTCCACAATAGCCAAACTCTAGAAAGAGCTGAGATGTCTTTCATCTTTATCCAGATGAATGGATAAAGAAGTTGTGGTTCATACATACAATGGAATATTACTCAACCATCAGAAATGATGAATACCTACCATTTACACGGACATGCATGGAACTGGAGGGTATTATGCTAAGTCAAATAAGTGAAATAGAGAAAGACAATTATCATATGGTTTCACTCATACATGGAATATAAGAAAGCACAGAGGATCATAGGGGAAGGGAGGGAAAACTGAATGGGAAGAAATCAGAGAGGGAGACAAACCATGAGAGACTCTGGACTCTGGGAATCAAACAGCATTGAGGAAGGGGAAGTGGGTTGGGGGGATGGGGAACTGAGTGATAGGCATTAAGAAGGGCACATGATGTCATGAACACTAGGTATTATACACAACTGATGAATCATTGAACACTACATTAGAAACTAATGATGTACTATATGTTGGTAATTGAATTTAAATTAAATAAAGAAAATGGACAGTTTGTCACTAGGGCAGCTGAATTCACAAGTAACTCCTTTAGAGGGGCATTAATGTCAGCTATTATTTTCTGGGGACTCTCCTTAAGTCTGATAAGGGACATTCAAATAAGATTTCTTTCTGCAACTTATTTAGCTCAGATCTTTTTTTATTTAAAGATTTTATCTACCTATTTGAGAGAGAGAGAGAGAGTGACCAGGAGAGAGCACAAGCAGGAGCAGCGGCAGAGGCAGAGGGAGAAGCAGGCTCCTTGCTAAGCTGGAGCTCCTTGCTAAGCAGGCTCCTTGCTAAGCAGGTCATGATCCTAACATCCATCCTAGAATGTTAGGATCATGACCTGAGCTGAAGGCAGATGTTTAACAAACTGAGCCACCCAGGCTCCCCTAGCTCAGATATTTTTAATTTAAAATAATTTTTATACCAACTTTGGAGGACCGAGTGAGTCTCCAGAAAGGTCAGCAGCAGCCATTAGTAAAAGTCAGCACACAAGCCAGGCCCCCACCCCAATTCCATGAGGATGAGTACTCATACTGAGAAGGGGGGTGGGGCGGGGAAGAAGCTTTGCAGAAGAGAATTCCTGACAGAGAGAGAGAGAGAGCGCGGGAGATTGACTAGATTACCACTAACTGGAAAATTAACATTTGTCTTTCTTCAGTCATTGGTAAAATGATAGCTTCAGAACAAATAAGCAACCACAGAAAATAAATGTGTAAGTAGAAAGAGTTAGGAGTCCCCAGAAAAAGAAAGATGAGACACAGCTTTCATGACATAAAAGAAATCTTTTTAGGCTCCCAGCTGTTTAGATTTAGGCCTTAACTGCTCTTTTTTGGGGAGCACACTTCTTGTAGAACTTCTTAGAAGGTGTTACAACAAAGAAATGCAAAATCCTTAGTAGTTGAGGATTTTAAGGGAACAAAGCAAATGCATAAACAATCTCTACCAGGCCAGGAAATAGCCTAACCATATCAGTGACAATAAGTCTATGGTAAAACTCCAGTGCAGTTTCAAGAGTAAAGATTGACTTAACACAAGTTCTTGAGTTGTTTTTGCAGGATTGAAACCATAACTCATAGGGGTAATGGGGTTAAAACTGTCACCAGCAAGACTTCCTTTGATCCCCCTTCTTCAGAGAATGTTAACTTTAATCTTTTAGAGGCAAACAACAGGAAGAGCTCCAGTGGCCTAGACCAGTTTGAACTGGACCACCGACTCACACCTAAGCATATGGACCATGGAGTGACTCATAATCACCTCTATCTCAATATAATGTTAAAATCTCCACACAAGGAGGAGCACAAACCTCATTAACATAAATACAATGTGCATATAAGCATGTTTCCTTAAGACACATGCATGACCTTATGCCCACCTCTACATATGACAAAGCTCCAGTTTTTGAATACTCATCCTAACCCTAAATAAAAGGAGCCCACTCCCCCATGCTGTAGGAGTCATGGCTTTGGAAATTAGTGGTCCCCTTATTTGCTGAAAATAAAGTTTCCTTTGTGTGACAACTCTACCTGGTGCAGTCTCTATCTGTAACTCACCAAGGAAGAAACTTGTGTTAATTCAGCTACGAAGGGATTTATACTTTTTCCTGAAGCAAATGTGAATTCTTGTGAGTAATTTCTATCTTTTCCTACATCACATATCCTTCAGAGTTAGTGAGGAACATGGGCACCTCATGGGCATTACCTTAAAGTAATCCTTTACAAAAACTTTCAAAGGCATAGTGTCTCCTAATCTGAGACTTGTAAAGCTTTCATGAACCTTGCAGAGCTGCTGGGAGTCATGGGGTGTAGGGGAGTGAGAGATGCCAAATGATTTCTTGAATAATTAAAAATATCCAGAACAATTTAAAAATTACTAAAGTATATTTTGTTAATCTTTGTGTAACTGTGTCTAATTAGAATTATTACTAGAAAGCAGTAACTTACATAATTTCTAGTCCCTGGGAAACTTGAAACCATGAAATCCTAATGTTAGCCTCTACATACTGCTTGTGGATTTCAGTATACCCTACAGAGGGAGGCTCAGGCCAGACCCTCTCCTCCTCCTTTCCTCTTTCTGGCAAAGTCTAATGTGCTAAAACACCAAAATCCCTAGTGTATTACTGGGAGCCACTGCATTTAAGTGTTTAAGGAAAAATAGAAACTATCATGGTCAGAGAAGCCAGCTATTCCTTGGCCTAAGAAACAAACATTAATTAAAAACAACCGTCTTAGCCTCTCTAATGTTTATGAAGGGAAAAATATTGTCATGCAACTTGCATTGGCTGTCTCTACTAAAAACTGATCAAGTCACTTATTGTAGACTGAGCATGAAGAATAGTGTTTAAACAGTAAAATTCCAAGTGGGTGGAGGGGTGGGTGGGCAAAGGAAGGTTACTTTTGGACAAATTCTTTCTCATAATTCCTGGCTGTGATTTGCATGTGACTACAGCTGGCTCTATAGCAACATGTGGGTTTGGCATTGGGGAGTTTCCTGTAGAATTATCTAGCTTGCTGGTTTCTCATACAAAAAGTGCAAAGAGTCAGGCAACAGGCCCCACCAAAATAATTAATTGGTAACAGCTGAAGCCTGCCCTACACATTCCACAAAGACAATGGTTCTCTCTCTCTCTCTCTTTTTTTTTTAAAGATTTTATTTATTTATTTGAGAGAGAGAAAGTGAATGAGAGAGAGAGCATGAGTGGGGGAGGAGGAGAGGGAGAAGCAGACTCCCTACTGAACAGGGAGCCTGATGCCAGGCTCCACTCCGATCCCAGTGGGATCATGACCTGAGCCAAAATCAGACACTTAACCCACTGAGCCACCCAGGCACCCCAGGACAATGGTTCTCAAAGTTTTCTGTATATTATAATTAATTGGGGATACTTGACAAATGCAAGTGCCCAGCCACACCTCCTATGAACTAAATCTCTAAGGATGGGACACAGGCATCTCTATTTTAAAAATTCCTCCAGGTGATTTCTATGTATAGCCATGGAAGTCTGAGAACCATTGTCCTAACAGGGACCTCCAGGAATGATGATACTGACTTAGAAATATGGGAATTAAGGAATAGAATGGGTTTCTCCCCCAATTCAGAGAGAAATCACAAATGAGAACACAAGATCTTCAGCACAGATTATGAGTATAATCATATTATTAGACATAGGTATCTGAGTTGTAGACTAAACCCCCCTCCCCCTCTCAATACAGGGGCAGTTAGAAATCTTAAAGATCTCTAGCTTCCTAGACTGTTCTGGATTGTTCAGACAGGCAATCAACAGTTATTCAATCCAAGTGTGGAGGGGTTTTAGCCATAGGATGCTAATAGTTTTTGTTTTACTGAATGCAATGGTAGGAAATGTTCCTTGAGCCCTCAACAGAGTTGATAAATTGATAAAAATACAATAGATAAAAGGCTTCTGCGAGTGCTCACTTAAGAAGTGACAGTCAGGGTTATAGGAGGTTAAAGAAGGAACAGGAAGAGTCATTGAGGGCTTCATGGGGAATGGCCTGAGCTGGGCTGGCATACCTCAGTGAAGCAAGGGGTTTTCCTGACCCTGAAGTATTGTTGATGTCCTGGCCTTCTGATGAGCAGAGGATATAATGCAGATTATTTCAACATTTATGTAACACCTCATATGTGCCAGGCATTGTTCTATTGCCTGAGCACACAAAATAAACAAAATAGATACACCCTGCTCTTTGCCTTCAAGAAGAACCTTAGGATCTGACTTTCCCCCACATCACTCTAATGCCCTTGGTCTGAATTACTCAAACACTCTCTGCACTGGGTTGAATAGTAGCTCCCCCAAAATACATGTCCACCCAGAACATCAGCAGGTGATCTTATTTGGAGGAAGGGTCTTTGTCAATGTAATTCAGTTAAGGATCTTGAGATTTTCTTGGCTTGGAGTGGGCCTTAAATCCAATGACAAATATTCTTATAAGAGATGAAAAAAAAAAAGAAATGGACATAGACACAGAAAGGAAGTCCATATGAAAAGGGTGACAGAGATTAGAGTGATATGTCTACAATTCAAGGAACACCAAGGATTGTTGGCTACCAGTAGAGGCTAAAAGAAAGGGATGAAATGGATTGTTCCTTAGAGACTCCAGAAGGAATCAACTGTATGGTCACCTTCTAGCTTCCAAAAATGGGCAAGAATATGTTTCTCTTGTTTTAAGCCACCTATTGTTTTTGCCTGGTAATTTGTTATACAGCCCTAGGAAACTAATACATCCCCCTAATGGTCTTCCTTCCTCTGTACTTGTGCCCCATAGCAATCAGAGTAATCCTTTTGGAACCCAAGTCAGATTATACCACTGCTTTAGTCAAAGCTCTCCAGTGGTTCCTATCTTATTCAGAGCAAAATCCAGTGTCCTTTCAAGAACTTTCAAAGCCCTTGGCATTGGGGAGTGATAATCTAGTCCCAGCTATCTTTCCAGCCAATTTCTTAACTAACCTCATGACTACCTCCCCCAATACTGACTGAGCTCTAGCCACACTGAAATATTCCCAGAAATTTTCCCCCATGTGCCTAGAATGCTCTTCTCTGCCAGATACTCCTTTGGCTAATTTTCTTTCTTCTCTCAAGTCTCAAGTAGCACAGTATCAGGAGAGGCCTTCTCAGAACACCCTGTCTAAAATAGTTTCACTCTTCTGTCTTCACCTTAGTCTGTATCTGACATTATATACACATATAGATAAGTATGAATATAGATATGGATATAGATTATTTATTTGTATACAATGTGACTTTCCGAGTAGAACGAAATCTCCTTGAAAAAGGATTTTGTTTTGCTTGCTGCTGCATCCCTGTTGCCCCTTTCTGAAATGTTATATCCTTGTGTTTTTGCCTGTCTTTTGACATACCAAAATTATTTTGCATTAAGGATATTTCTTCATATATCTTATCTCTTCTAGTGGATTGCAAGCTTCTTAAAGTTAGGAACCCTGTTTCAGTCATATCTACCTCAACTTCTCTCACTGCCCAGCCTAAGACAATACTTTATAAATAGTCAATGCTCAAAAGATACTAATTGTTTGGACCATGTTTTTTAATAAAGGTATTTTTTCCAGATCTAGTGTTTTTAAGTATAAAAACTGCATAAACTAAGATTTGAATTTCTTGTTTTCTTAAAGAGTTTCAAAAATGAGCTCTCCTAAAGAATCTTGGACTTTTATGAATTCATTTTGGGAGGAAAGCAATCCTATGTAAAAGGTTATAATCCAAGTTATTCTTTTAGTGATCTTAGTGGTGCCTGGGTGGCTCATTTGTTAAGCATCTGCCTTCAGCTCAGGTCATGATCCCAGGGTCCTGGGATCGAGCCCCACATTGGGCTGTCTGCTCTGCAGGAAGCCTGCTTCTCCCTCTCCCACTCCCCCTGCTTGTGTTCCCTCTCTCACTGTCTCTCTCTCCATCAAATAAATAAATAAAATCTTTAAGAAAAGTGATCTTATTCTCTTTGATATTTATTAAATATTGACAACGTATCTAGTACTTGGCCTATTAGATTTTGCTTCCTTAAAAATACCAGGTATAATGTAAATCACATTTGAAAGGACTCTAAAAGCTCATTAATTTGAACTCCCCTAGTTTTGAGATTTTTTTTTTTTTTTACTACCAATGAAAAGGTATAGCATGGGTTAAAGTATCTTATCTAAGAATAAAAAGAAAATATTTTCAGCATTTTAACAAACATGTCTGGGAAGTTTTTTAAACCATTTAAGTACTCCTTTAAGAGACCTACTTCTAAGAACCATACTTATGACTTCTTTGGATCAATTTTCCCACAATGAACTGATACGCTAATTAAAAGCATTCTTATTTATTCACTAATCTAAGACCCTAAAAATTTTTCAAAAGCAAAACTCTTGCCTCTCGAAATAAAGGTGTCCCCAGGGCAAAGACTTAATCAAGGGCATGGGCTCTCAGAATGATTTGTCCAAGGAAAAATTTGCAATGGGTATGTCTATAAATTATTATTGAAATTCAAACTTTAAATGAACTTTATTTCAACAATCTGGCCTAAGTCCATGTGAGTTTAAAAGATAAGAATCCGATAGGATTCATCCACTTTTCTTTTTCTTTTTTTTGTTTTTAGTTTAAAATGACTACAATTTAATTTTTATTTGAGAGGAAACAACTTATAAAACAATGTTCTTGACTTTTGTTTCTGTGTTTAAACACATGGAGAAATAATATACTGAAAAGAACACTGGACTAGAAATTAGGAGACTTGGCTCCAGATTCCTCTCTGTCCCATATGCCCTTGGACAAATAATTTCATTTCCTCTGGGACTCAGTTTCCATTTTTGGAAAATTATGGGTTTAGACTGGTTGAGGTCTCCATCAGTTCTAATATTCTATGACTTTATGTAGTTACCCATGGTATTGTTTCGGAAATCTGACTTCCTATCATATTTGAATACTTTGAAAGTTTGTCTTTTAGGCTTAAGTTTCCACTATTTCCTTCAAAATTCAGATTTAGATTAATCTCTGGATCTATCACTGAACATTTTCAAGATGGCATATTAATCCAAAGATTTGTAATATGCAGGTAAGCCTTAAGTCAAAATAGATAGTAAGATACCCAATATAGCATTTTAAAATTTGATTTTAAGCCAGAAAAAGTGATCTTTGAGCATCTAATCTAATCCTACTGAAACTATTAAGAGTTTTATTTCAAATATCTATAAGTTTGTTATTAAACAGATAAATAAATAAACAGGGAGGGAGGAGAGAGAGAAAGAGAGAGAGAGAGTGTGTTGAACTTTAAGCCCTGTGCTTACAGGAAGCAATGATGTTGACAAATTTTTCTGTATTGTGAGAAACAGCCAGCCACAAAGGCTCACCCTGTTCTGGCATATCCCCTTCCCTACTTCTTCATTACTCCCACTAAGTCTTGCTATGAACTTTCTTGTTTACCTACCCCGATAAAACTCCAGACTCCCTTCTTTTCCTCTGAGACACTTCTCATTAATGAATGTTCTTTCTATTGTAATAGCCTGAATAAAATTATCTCCTTCATTGCGTGCTATCTTTTGTCTTTGACTGTAGATAGCAGGGAGTGCTGAACAATATGATGGAATGGGACACATGGTGTTATTCTAATTTAGGTGGTCAAGGAAGGTCTCTGTGAGGGAATGACATGTAAACTAAGACCTAAATAACAGGAGAGAGCAAGACATGGACAGAGCAAGGGGAAGAGCCCTCTAGGTGGGGTGTGGGAGGAGTTAATGCAAATATCCTAATGAAGGAACAAGATTGGTGTTTTCCAGAAGGGTGGACCTGCAGAGTGGAGTAGGGTTACAGTACAATGGTACTAGAGAAGATTGAGAAAGAGAGTAGACAGAGAAATTATCCTGCAGTCTTTGTAGCACATGGTCATAATGTTAGATTTTATTCACAATACAGTGGAAAGCACTGAAGTATTTAAGCAGAATAATAATATGATCTGATTTACCTTTTTAAAAAGATAATTTTTGCTGTTACATGGAAAATGAATTTTATATGGCAAGAGTAAAAGTGGGAAATTTGTAAGCCATTGCAATTGTCCAGTCAAGAGCTGATAGTGTTTTGGTAGTGGTGGCTATGGGGAAAAGTAAATGAACATATTTAAGATATGTTTAGAGATAGAGATAATAGACCTTGCTACAGGATTATTGTGTGGTGGGGAATAAAGAACAAAGTGGAATAAAGAATGACTCTTCGATTTTTGTTTTTGGCTTGGGCAACTGGTTAGACACCAGTACTAGTGGGGTCCAAGAGTCTTCTGGGAGGAAGCTGATAAAGATTTATACCCAAATTCAGATATTGGGGGGGGGTCTTCTGAGGTAGGTACTAGACTTGCTGCTAGTAAAGGCATGTGAGAACTCAAGATAGTTGAAAAAATAAAAGAAATGTGGCTGTGTTTATACTCTAAATTGGTCAAGCAAATCATGTAGGTTAAAGTGCCTGTATTGAAAATAAATTTATCAGGTACCTACTAGGTATTAGTGCTTACAGGAGTCTGTTCTTGATCATTTACTTTTCTAATTCTTTATACAGTCCCTGGGTGATCTCATCAACTCTCATGTCTTCACCTAACACGTGTAATGCTAAATTCAATTGAAATCTTTATCTATAGTCAATGACCTTTCCTGTGCTATGTGTGTGTGCGTGCACTGATGTGTGGGCTCATGCACATGCATGCACAAACCCATACAACTCTCCATTAGATATCTATTGAATGTCCTACAAGTATGTGAAATTAAACAGGACACACACATAAATACATTATCTTCTCTTGAAATATTCTGTTATTCTTCATCCTGTGTTTGATAATTCAGTGAATGGTATCAAAGCACAGCCATTCATCCAGCCAGAAACTTGATTGTCCTTCTGGATATTTCCTTATCTTATCTTCATTCACATCTAACTAAAACTCAATCACATTATTCACATTTCTTCATACCCTTTTCTGTGACTTCAGATTGTAGGGGAGAAAAATTCTTTATTCTCTTAGGGTCTTTAGGTAGGTCTGTGAAATAGACTACAGAGATTAAGAAAAGGCATACACATTTATTTGATGTTATAAGTTTTATGTGGCATGGGGTGGGTAAGTAGGTCTTCATAGAAAGAAGAGAAAAATTCCAAAGAAATGGCTAATCTTTGAGACTTTTATGCCATTTGAACAAAGTAGGATAAATTTAAAGAGAACTAACAAGACAAAGGAAAAGAACTTTGAGCTTTTAGGGATAATAAATTGCAGGAAGGCAAAAATATGGGAAACTAATGGTAGGTAAGAAGTAGTTAGTAAGGTTTGTTTGTGTAGACTCTTTCTCAGTGCCGTCTCATCATTGGTCATAAGATTGTTAATTCCCTCCCTGGTTTAGGTAAGAGATGGGGGTACATCTTCACAAGAGGATTTTATTATATTGATTTCAGGTAGATAGTAGGAAGGCAGAGAGCTCATCCTGTGCCCTTTTTCTCAATTGCCTTGAGTTCAAAATAATCCTTATGCCAGAGTGGCATATTTTGGGGTAACATATTCTGATTTCCTACAAGATCATGTAATTATTATCCCACACTTGAAATATAACAAGAGTATTCTAACTAGTTTCCTAGGTTCTAATAACCTCAATTCACTTTCTGTACCATAACCAGTGTAGCATATCTAACACATAATTATGATCATGCCACTCTCTAGACTTCCCTTTAAGGGAATCCCATTGCCTACAAGATAAAATCAAAACTCCATAGCCTGTCATATAAGGTCTTCCATGATTTGGGTACTGCCTAGGTGCTCCTCCTCATTCTATATCACCATAACTGTAATTACACGATCTCAAACTCTTTCAAGTTTCTCTAACGGCATCCTGCTGCTTTGCTTCTCTTGCCTGGAAAGTCCTGACCCCTTGCCCACCATTGATCTGCTAAGTAGCTGCTCATCTTTCAAGATGCAGCCTAAGCATTACATTCTTGACAAAGTCCTTTCTGTTTACTGCCCATTGAATAATCTACCTCTTCCTTTATACTCCAACTCTATTCTGCACATATTTTAACTATAGCACTGCATATATCATTGCCCCTATTTAAAAGTATATCTTCCCCACTAGACTGTGTGCCCTTTGAGGACAAGGGAAATATCTTAGCTACATTTGTACCTTTAGCACATAGCTCAGTGTCTATTATGTAATAGTAGTTAGTAGAATTTTAGAAAATGATTCAGTAAGTTTAGGAAAGGATGAATATCAGGATTGAAACTAGGGATCAAAACTGGAGATTCAATAGAGAGAGTCATTTACTTCATGAAGACAAATCAGATAATGGACCTAAAGGCTAGAGAGAGAGAAAAATCATGGGAGAGTTATTATCAAAGAAATAACACAAAAAATTTTGTAGTTGAAGGAAAACATAAGACTTCAAATTGAAAAAGCCTATTATGTGCCAAGTAAGATAAAGGAAAAAGAACTACACCCTAAAACATCACTGCAAAATTTCCAAATCTAAAGAATTCAAAGACAATAAAAGGCCATCCATTTAACAATTTAGTTATAGTTAATTTATAGTTAACTGCCTACCCAGAATTCACAACTCCCTCCTAAGAGAACCCCGATACTCAGTTTTCTAGACTTCTATTTAGCTAATATGATTTAGGAGACAATGGCTCTATCTCCAGCATCAGGAACAGAGCCTTAATGGCATATGCCAATCTGAGTAAATCTTTCTGAATGACAGGTTCAAGAATGGTCAGAGGAGCAATAATCCAAGTCACAAAGGCAGTAGAAAAGATTTGCCTGGGTGATCTGGAAACATTTCTTATTCTTCTGGAAAAGCTTCTGGGAGTTACTCTCTATTTTAACTTGTCATAATGAGGAAAAAAGCACCTTCAAATGAAGGTAGCTACCCTATATTCTTGAAAAACAACAACAGCAACAAAAACCCCAGATCCCTGAAAAGACTCTTACTTTGGATTTTCAGTTATTTAATTCAGTTTGAGTTGTGCTTTTTGTTCTTTGAGGCTGAAAGCACTGAATACATACATCCATAACAATAGAAAAATCAGACTGAATTAATAGGAAAAAAAAGTTAAGAACAAGGATGTATTTAGGAGGCATGGGTTTCTTCTAATGATAAAAAAAAAAAAATGGACAAACTCCAGAGAAGGAAAAATGACACAGGAAGGGCATGGTTTATATAAATAAGAAATTAATAAGTGGCATAATTTTGATCACTGTTGAGTTAGAAGGAAGTGGAATTGATTTAAACTTAATTTAAGCTAAGTTTTGGGGCAATTATTTAAGTAACAATAGAAAACTGATACAGACTTTATTACTAGAAGTGAGGTGATGCCATAAAATATATCTAAAGTGTGGGCATGGCATGGGAACTGGGGTGGAAGTTGCAAGGACTTTAAAAAGTGTTAGTGAAAACCTAAAGTGCCTTGAAGTGACTTTAGTGAAGTGACTTTAGTAGACCCTGGATAGCCCTGGATACTGGTGAGAGCTTAAAAGAAACTAATGAAAATGTTACTGGAAACAGGAATGAGAATCCTTGTTATGTAGTGACATAAAGTAGCAATAGTGCTGCCTGAAATAATATGGAAAATAGAAAATCTCCCTAATAACCTGAATGATCTAATGAAGATTTCCAGACAGGGAGTTGATGATGTCATCTGGTTTCTTCTTATAGCTTATATTAAAATATCAGAGGAAAGAGATAAGCTAAAAAAATAACTTCTATACAGAAAGAAACCAGGACTTGATGAAAGCAGGTTTTGAAATTTTCCAGCCTCTTGATGTGGAAAAAATGCTAAATTAAGATATGACTTCTAGGAAAAGATGCAAGCTTGATCACTGTCATGAAAACAGTTTCTAAAGGTAAAAACCCAGGGTTTGGCTCTAAAATCCTATTAACACCCCAGAAAGATCTATGGTGATGTTTTAAGCAATAGAACTTTCTAAGAAGTTTAGGGTGCTGTCTCTCAACAGTGTTAGCTGAAGATCAAGATGAAGAACTTATGATAAAGAACCCCCCGAGGTGTGTGTGTATCTTCCGTCCAATGGAGTGAATCCCCAAAAAGAAAATTATGTCAGAAAAAATATTGCTAGCTTGTATTGAAAGGGATAGGAACCATATGGGGAAAAAAAGAAGGACCCACAAACTTACAGGCAGGAAGCAAGCAAAGAGATTATTCAGCTGGAAACACAATCTTATATGGAAAATGTAGAATAATCCAAAGGATGGCTACAGTAGCCCAGGAGGCATATTGCCACAAGCCATGGAGAATCATTCCAGGAAAAGAGTAGGACTAAGACAAGGAGCTTTTAAGTCAAGAAAATTCCAGCTGGATTTTGGAATTATATGGACCAACGATTACTTTTACCCCCTTTTCAAATGAGTCTATTGTGATTATCCTATGTCTGTCATTGTATGTTGGATGTGTGGAGCAATAACTTGTCTCCTCAGTTCACAGTTCTTCAGATTAGCAGGAATTATACTCTAGAACTTGTACTCAAGTAACCACACCTACACCTATACCTGATTTAAATGGGAAGATCCTGGACTTCCAGCAGTCTATAAAGGGATAAGTCCTGTATAACATCTTGAGAAGGGTTAAGTGTTTTTGTTTGTTTGTTTCATGTAGGAGAGATATGAATCATGGGAGACTAGAAGGAAGACTGTGGAGGCAATTTCCAAGATGATCCCATTTCTGTTATCTTTGACTTGACCTTGTGTCATCTTTAAACCAAGCTGACTTGTATAAATCAAGATGATATTGTAGAAATAATGGTGTGTGACTTTCAAGGACAGGCCATAAAACATGTGGAGGATTCTACCTGGTGTTTCCTTGGATCACTTGCTCTGGAGGGAGCTAATGTCCTGTAGTGAAGACAATTGCATAGCCCTATGAAGTAGTCCACATGGCAAGGAACAAAGGTCTTCTGATAATAGCACCAACTCACCATCCATGTGAGTGAGCCATTTTGGAAGCAAATTCTCAAAGCCCTGGTTAAGTCTTTGCAGTTCCAGCTGACATCTTGATTACGATCTCATGAGCCAGGACCACTGAGATAATTTGCTTCTGAAGTCCTGACCCACAGAGACTGTG
This sequence comes from Neomonachus schauinslandi, assembly GCF_002201575.2. Classification (NCBI taxonomy): domain Eukaryota; kingdom Metazoa; phylum Chordata; class Mammalia; order Carnivora; family Phocidae; genus Neomonachus; species Neomonachus schauinslandi. Next base: position 41,611,676 of record NC_058404.1, read on the forward strand.
TGAGATAATAAATGTTTATGGCTGTTGTAAGTCACTAAAATTTAGTGTAATTTGTTGCATAGCAATAAACAACTAATACAAGAATAATAAATAATAAGAATAACAAAGTAATCAATAAAAAACTAAATAAAGAAGGTAATGATATAGGGAGTATAGAGTGGGTGGAGGGAACTATGTATAAATGAACAAAATCCTCATTTGCCACAATAAAATATCAATTGATAATGTCTAAAATTAATAAACAAAGAAACAGCTGAGTGAAGGTATTGTTTAGAAATGTGAATATATAGTTATTAAACAATTAAAAATAAAAATAATTCAAAGTGGCCGCCTCTGAGGCAGAGAATTGTCATTTTTCATTTAAGTCCTCTGTTTCTGTTGATTTTTAAGCCAAATTTTATACTTTGATTTAATAAAAATTAAATAAGATGTGAAAATATCTGACATATTTGTTGGTATTTATGTTGATATATATATATGTATGTATATTAGATTTTATTTGATCCATTTTAGAGACTTTTATATATTTAGCTTTGTTTTAAACATGAGACAATTGAACAGGAATATGCCTCAGAATTCTTGTATCCAAATACATCAAAATTGTTCTTCAGTACTCTTGGGTAAAAATTTTAAAACTGGTCTGTCATACCTTCTATAGTGCAAAAGTTTGAATATTTATATAGGAACATTTTTAAAATTAACTACAAGCCTATCTTCCATATGTTGTAACTTCAGTAAAGGCAAATGTTTGATATAAACTCACCTATTAAAAGCAAGTGACTCAGCTATGACCAAAAAGAAAAATCCAACTTTGTACAGCATGTTTGAAAAATATTTAAAACAAAAGAATTCAGTCAAGCTGAGAATAGAAGTTGAAAAAGGCATATATGCAATTAAAAACAAAAAGCAGGGGCCCTTGGGTGGCTCAGTTGGTGAAGCCTCTGACTCTTGATTTCAGCTCAGGTCATGATCTCAGGGTCCTGAGATGGAGCCTGTATCAGGCTCCATGCCCAATGGGAGTCTGCTTGAGATTCTCTCCCCCTCCCTCTGCTCCCCCCACTTGCTCACTAGCTTTCTCTAAAATAAATACATCTTAAAAAAACAAAAACAAAACAAAAAGCATAGTTGTAAGGTTAGTAGCAGACCAAATTATTTTCAGAGCCAAAACACTGAGACAAAGATGTCTTTTCATAATAAGATGCACAATCTAAAATAAAAATCCAATAGTTGCTAATATATCAAATAATAGAGAATCACTATTCATACAGCAAACTTCATAGGAAATTTAAAAATAGACTATCAAAGGCTTTGAATCACTTTCTAAACCTATGAATATTTGAGTGGTCAAAAGTTAGGTAATGGCATAAAATGCCTAAATAACAATGAGATGAAGCCAAGAATAAGACAGATTCTGAAAAATAATAAAAATAATGTCTAAGGACAAACTGTGCCAAATATTAAGATATATTAAAAAACCACAAGCCATTAAAATAGTGTCTGGTGCATGAAAAGACAGATCGATGGAGAAAAAATAGACTAAATACATATATAATTTTAGTGCATATGTGTATATATTTAATATGTACATATACATATATTATAAATTAACATTTCATATCATTGAAAAAGAATTGATTATTTAACCAATGGTATTGGAACAACAGAGTAGCCTTCTGGGAAAATAATTGATCACTATTTCATATGTCACATCTAAATAAATCCATAAGGTTTAAAAATTTAAACATAAAGAAAGTAAACACAAATCACAGAGTTAAATTCCTTAGCACCACAAGTCAATACTGAAGAGTCTAGTGAATTATTATAAAAGTGGGCAAAGATATGACCAGATAGTCACATGTTAAGAAATACGAATGGTTTTAAAATTTATGAAAAGATATTCAGACTCAGTCATAATAATAAAAATGCAAACTAAAATTACAATGAGGTGATTAAAAAAAGAAAGAAGAAAGAAAGTTTCATAAAAAATGGTGCCAGTGAGTGCAGGAGGACTGACTCTCCACTGCAGGTGGGAGGGAGTACTGTTACAACTGTATCTTTCAGAATTGAAAATTGATATATATTTTAACCCAGCAATACTTTTAAGTGTTTATCCTACATAAAAATTCTTACATATGTGAAGTGGTAAATATACACAGATACTAATTACATTGTTGTTTGTAATAACAAAATATTGAAAATGAATTTAATATAGTGAAAAGCTAAATAAATTATGCTGTATCACTATATTGCTATATGTTGTCATTTCAAAGATGTAGCTTATCTATACTGACTTGGGAAGATCTAAAAATATATTAAGTGAAATAATTATGGAACAGTGTGTTTGTTACCACTTGTGTGGGGGGAAAATATAGAATCAGTAAGTTTTGTAATGCACTGACCATTTCTACTAGAACCCTCAGAAACTAGTGATAGTAACTGCTTCCGGTTCAGGGAGCTGGGTTGTTGAGGGACGGAGGTAGGAGAGAGACTACCTTTGCACTCTCTCCACTCTTGCACCTTTTAAGTTTTTGCACATATGCATAAATTATTTATTATAAATAAATAAAAATAATTTAACATTATCTAATTTGAATATCTGTCTCTGAAAAAATACATTGATTTTAAATCAATTACCCAAATGAGATGTTCACACTGAAAATTATTTGGGTTGGAAAATGGAACATGGAGGAAATATTTATAGATTTGGCATTATTTCATCTGAGGAAGGAAAGTCTGGAGTAATTGTTTTCAATTTTGTGGACAGTAGTGGTGGAGAAAATAATGACAACCAGCTGTTTCATTTCTGCTGAGCCTGCAGCAAGGAGGAACTAGAATAGAATGGATGGAATTATAAAAAATAACACAGGCCCTGGGTCTAAGCTCCTAAACTATGTCAGTAGACCATGTTCTTCTAGGGGAGTTGTTTAATGGTCTCTTTATGATCCTCTCTGGGTATCATCTTCAATAAACACACAACAATTGTTTCCCTGACACAAGAGAGCTGGATGGGGTTATTGCAGGGCAGTGAAAGATGCGGAGTCTTACAGGTTACTGTGGGGCAACAGGAACTGGCAGGCCCGCTCTCCTGACTGGGAAAAACTCACACTTCTGATCCAGTCACAAGGGCCTCCAGATGGAAGGCACAGTCCAGGCAGAGCATCACAGCGTAGAGATTGGGATGCCTCTCTGGATATTCTTCCAGTGAACTAGAGAGGATCTCGTATGGGAATGTTTGACAGATGGAGCCAGGACCAGTACTAGATGGGTGGAGAAACTAAGGGAACACTCTCAAAAGGAGGGAAAGGAGTGAAGAAGAGCTGGCAGAACCATCAGAGAATTAACATGAAGGTAAAGTAAATCAACTTCTTGATATTTGGGGTTATTTCAGTTTTTTCCTATCAAAATACTGAAAAGAACTTTCATTTACTTTTAAATTCTTTAAAGGGTTACTTATTTCCCTGTTTTTTTGGCTTGCTTTTCTCTAAGTTTCTAGGCACACAGACTGCCTGGGTGTTTTGTCCTTTGCTTAGAATTCCAAAAAAAGAGTTCTGATGGGTCAGGGGCTTCTGCAGCCTCTTTGGGGATGATGAGGACAAGGCAGCTCCCTTCTGTCAGTGGAATAGGCTAAGATTATATGATGTGATTTAAGAGATGAAATCACCTTAAGGGAAATAAATATTTGTGGGGAACATAGTTATTCCTCAGCTTAATAAATTATACTCTAGCAACAAAAATGTCCAGAGGTACTTTTAAATATAATTGTTTTTACAATAAAGAATTTAATGGTAAGAAAAATTAAGGCCAAATCTCAACATGAAAGCAGAGGAGTGTACGTAAACAGAAAGACACAACATGAAATCCTACAGGATTAATAAAAGTTAGCCAAAATTTAGTTCTATTTCTTACAGCCAAAATAAGACAGCTAAAATGCAAACACCCCTTGGAGAGGTTATTCACTGACTTGGATTGTGTAAGTGACCAAGAACAGATTTTTTTTTTTCTGGGAATTGGGTTTTATTTGAAGGGAGGAAAAAAAACTAGTTTCCCAAAGACAATCAAGTCTGTCTCTAATATTCTGTCCCTCTTGTCTCCTGCTTCTCAGGATCCAATCACAGAAACTACTCTGGCTCCTATACTCCAACCTCTGCCTGAACCCCATCTAGGATGTATGTTAGCGGAAGGACTGGCTCAAGATAACACAGAGCAGTTTTGGTTTGGGGTTTTATTGAACTTTGTACTGCTCAAAATCTTTTCTTCCTTTGCAATGTAGTCTTTCTTAATCTCCATTTTTGTTAAGGCACAGTTCTAAGAATGATTCTTTGGTCAACGGGTGTAGAATCACGAGCAAGCAGAATGAGACAATTCCATGGTATACCTTTCCTGCCCCAATAATGCTTTTCAAAATGTGAATAAAATGAATGTTATAAGGTACTTTGAAGGGAAAAATAAGGGGAATAAAGAAGGTCAAAGTCAGGAAACATGGATTCCAGTCTTGGCCCCTCTTCTATTTACTAGCCATGAAACTTTGGGCAAAGCATTTCATTTGTTTGTGACTTATTTTTAAAATCTGCAATAACACACTAATGTCTAAAGATAGGAACAAATCTCTACAGGACCATTTATTTTATTTATTTATTTATTTATTTATTTATTTAGAGTGCAAGAGAGAGAGGGAGAGAACTAGAGGGGGTGGGCAGGAGAGAGAATCTCAAGCAGACTCCCTGCTCAGCAGGTAGATACACGTGGGCCTTGATCCCATGACCCATGAGATCATAACCTGAACTGAAAGTAAGAGTCAGACTGAGCCACCCAGGCTCCCCACTACAGGATCAATTAGGTTCTTTTTTTTTTTTTTTGTAAAGATTTTATTTATTCATTTGAGACACAGAGATACAGAGAGAGAAAGAGCATGAGCAGTGGGAGAGGCAGAGGAAGAGGAAGAAGCAGACTCCCCACTGAGTCAGGAGCCCAATGTGGGGCTCGATCCCAGGACTCTGGGTTCATGACCTGAGCTGAAGACAGACGCTTAACCATCTGAGCCACCCAGGCACCCAGGATCATTTAGGTTCTAATTCTGTAAGAGATGCAGTGAAAGGATGGCATACCGCCAAGGACGATTGAGCAAACAGAAAGGGGAATGACTGTATGTATAAAATGGGCCTGGGTTGTTTTTAAAGAAGCCAGCCTGTTTTCCAAGACCATGTTAGGACCAAGTAGAGATTTCAAATTCCTATTTGTGGGAGTCTTACCCTCATTGTGAAAATATTGCAATATACCTTAATCCACATTAATATAATTTAAAAAATTTAAAGTATATTTATATTTTTACTTTTGATTTTTTTGTAATTTGTTTTACTAATGACTGATGTTTTGGCACTCATGGTACATTCTCAGGAATTCTTGTAAAATTAAAAAACATTTAACTTGAGGGCACGGAGCAAGATGGCGGAGGAGTAGGAGACCTGGATTTCGTCTCCTCTCAGGAATTCAGCTGGATAGGGATCAAACCATTCTGAACACCTACAAACTCAACAGGAGATCGAAGAAAAGAATAGCAACAACTCTCTCATCAGAAAAGCGACCACTTTCTGGAAGGCAGGACGTGCAGAGAAGTGAATCCGAGGCGATATTCGGGAGGATAGACGGCAGGGGAGGGGCCTCCGTCGGCCGCTTCTGGCAAATGATAGCACCACAGAGCACAAAATCGGAACTTTTAAAAGTCTGCTCCGCTGAGGGATGTCACTCCGGTGGCTAAGTGGGGGGTGGAACCATCTGGGACAGTGTGGTCTAAGGACCCTCGGGGTCACAGAAAGACTGGGGGTGCCTGAGTGTGGCAGAGCTCCCAGGTAACGGAGCAGGGAAGCCGGCTGCAGAGGCGGAGCCCAGGTGCGGGCTCTCAGCTCGGGGTTGCCATAAACTGTGATCCGCGGCACAGTCGGGCCACTGCTCCTCCAGCAGGGACCCAACAAGCGGCAGATCCGGGGAGACTCACCTTCCTCCCCCGGGAGGAGCCGCGCGGGAGTGCACCGCAGGGATCTGCTGGGTTTGGAGACTCCGCACAGGGTCGGGTGCCAGAGATAGAAACGCGCAGTCACAGGCCGGGTGAGCACAGAATGCGGCTGGAGACAGGGGAGACGGGAGTGACTGACGGCTTTTCTCTGGGGGCTCACTGAGGAGCGGGGCCCCGAGTTATCAGCTCCTCCGGGGCGGAGATTGGAAGGCCGCCATCTTCACTGTCCGCCTCCAAAGCTGTACGGAAAGCTTGCAGGAAACAAAAGCTCCGGAGAGCAACCTGAGCAGATTACTTAGCCCGGACCGGGCAAGGGCAGGGCACTTCCGCCTCCGGCAAAGACAGGCCCCTCCCCCAGAAGATCAGCGAGAACAGCCAGCCAAGACCAAGTTTACCAATCAATGAGAATGACAGAACTCCAGTGCTAGGGGAATACTGCACATAGAATTCATGGCTTTTTTACCATGATTCTTTAGTCTCTCAAAGTTAAGTTTTTTTTTTTTAACTGTCTTCTTTTTTCTTTGAATTTTTCTTTTTCCCTTTTTCAACCAACATCTTATCAATCTCTTTTTTAAAAAACATTTTTATTTTTCATTTTTAGAGTCATATTCTATCCCTTCATAGTAGTTACCCATATTTTTGGCATATTTATATAAGTTGTTCTCTCTTAAAATTTTGAGATAGTTTCTTCTAAAGGATCAAAGTATACCCTAAATCTCAAGTATATGGTTTTTTCTACTCCCCTGCCTGATCACATTCTCTCCCTTTTTTTTTCTTTTTTCTTTTTTTAAATCCTCTTCTTTCTTTTTTCAAACAACTTCTTATCAATTCCTTTTATAAAATTTTTATAATTTTCATTTTACAGTCATATTCCATCCCTTCATCATATCAACCCTTATTTTTGTACATATATAAGTTTTTCTTTCTTTAAAATTTTGGGAGGCACTTTCTTCTAAAAGACCAAAATACACCCAAAATCTAGTGTGTGGCACTGATCTATATACCAGCCTGATCATATTTGATCACATTCTGGGTTTTTTTTGTTGTTGTTGTTTTGTTTTGTTTGTTTTTATCTTTATCTTTTTCTTTTTCTTTTTTCTCTCTTTCCCTTTCTTCTCCCACTGCTTCAGGTCTTTTCTGATTTGTTTAGAGTATATTTTCTGGGGATGTTGTTACTCTGCTAGCATTTTGTTCTCTCATTAATCTATTCTCCTCTGCACAAAATGACAAGACGGAAAAAATCACCTCAACAAAAGAGCAAGAGGTAGTACCGACTGCCAGGGACCTACCCAATACGGACATTAGTACGATGTCAGATCTAGAGTTCAGAATCATCACTTTAAAGATACTAGCTGGGCTTGAAAAAAAATATAGAAGTTATTAGAGAAACCCTCTCTGGAGAAGTAAAAGAACTAAAATCCAACCAAGTAGAAATCAAAAAGGCTATTAATGAGGTGCAATCAAAAACGGGGGCGCTAACTGCTAGGATAAATGAGGCAGAAGAAAGAATCAGTGATATAGAAGACCAAATGATGGAAAATAAAGAAGCTGAGAAAAAGAGAGATAAACAACTACTGGATCACGAGGGCAGAATTCAAGAGATAAGCGATACCATAAGACGAAACAACATTAGAATAATTGGGATCCCAGAAGAAGAAGAAAGAGAGAGAGGGGCAGAAGGTATAATGGAGCAAATTATAGCAGAGAACTTCCCTAATTTGGGGAAGGAAACAGGCATCAAAATCCAGGAAGCACAGAGAACCCCCCTCAAAATCAATAAAAATAGGTCAACACCCCGACATCTAATAGTAAAACTTACGAGTCTCAGAGACAAAGAGAAAATCCTGAAAGCAGCTTGGGAGAAGAGATATGTAACCTACAATGGTAGAAACATTAGATTGGCAACAGACCTATCCAAAGAGACCTGGCAGGCCAGAAAGGACTGGCATGATATATTCAGAGCACTAAATGAGAAAAATATGCAGCCAAGAATACTATATCCAGCTAGGCTGTCATTGAAAATAGAAGGAGAGATAAAAAGCTTCCAGGACAAACAAAAACTAAAGGAATTTGCAAACACAAAACCAGCCCTACAAGAAATCCTGAAAGGGGTCCTCTAAGCAAAGAGAGAGCCTAAAAGCAACATAGACCAGAAAGGAACACAGACAATATACAGTAACAGTCACCTTACAGGCAATACAATGGCACTAAATTCCTATCTTTCAATAGTTACCCTGAATGTAAATGGGCTAAATGCCCCAATCAAAAGACACAGGCTATCAGACTGGTTTAAAAAACAAGACCCATCGATATGCTGTCTACAAGAGACTCATTTTAGAACCAAAGACACCCCCAGATTGAAAGTGAGGGGGTGGAAAACCATTTACGATGCTAATGGACACCAAAAGAAAGCTGGGGTGGCAATCCTTATATCAGACAAGTTAGATTTTAAACCAAAGACTGTAATAAGAGATGAGGAAGGACATTATATCCTACTTAAAGGGTCTATGCAACAAGAAGATCTAACAATTGTAAATATCTATGCCCCTAACATGGGACCAGCCAATTATATAAGCCAATTAATAAGAAAAGCAAAGAAACACATTGACAACAATACAATAATAGTGGGGGACTTTAACACCCCCCTTACTGAAATGGACAGATCGTCTAAGCAAAAGATCAACAAGGAAATAAAGACTTTAAATGACACACTGGACCAAATGGACTTCACAGACATATTCAGAACATTCCATCCCAAAGCAACGGAATACACATTCTTCTCGAGTGCCCATGGAACATTCTCCAGAATAGATCACATCCTAGGTCATAAATCAGGTCTCAACCAGTACCAAAAGATTGGGATCATTCCCTGCCTATTTTCGGACCACGATGCTTTGAAACTAGAACTCAATCACAAGAGGAAAGTCGGAAAGAACTCAAATACATGGAGGCTAAAGAGCATCCAACTGAAGAATGAATGGGTCAACCAGGAAATTAAAGAAGAATTAAAAAAATACATGGAAACCAATGAAAATGAAAACACAACTATTCAAAATCTTTGGGATGCAGCAAAGGCAGTCCTAAGAGGAAAGTATATAGCAATACAAGCCTTTCTCAAGAAACAAGAAAGGTCTCAAATACACAACCTAACCCTACACCTAAAGGAGCTGGAGAAAGAACAGCAAATAAAGCCTAAACCCAGCAGGAGAAGAGAAATAATAAAGATCAGAGCAGAAATCAATGAAATAGAAACTAAAAGAACAGAAGAACAGATCAACGAAACTAGGAACTGGTTCTTTGAAAGAATTAACAAGATTGATAAACCCCTGGCCAGACTTATCAAAAAGAAAAGAGAAAAGACCCAAATCAACAAAATCATGAATGAAAGAGGAGAGATCACAACCAACCCCAAAGAAATACAAACAATTATAAGAACATATTATGAGCAACTCTATGCCAGCAAATTAGATAACCTGGAAGAAATGGATGCATTCCTAGAGATGTATCAACTACCAAAACTGAACCAGGATGAAATAGAAAACCTGAGCAGACCTATAACCACTAAGGAAATTGAAGCAGTCATCAAAAATCTCCCAAAAAACAAAAGCCCAGGGCCAGATGGCTTCCCAGGGGAATTCTACCAAACATTTCAAGAAGAATTAATACCTATTCTTCTGAAACTGTTCCAAAAAATAGAAATGGAAGGAAAACTTTCAAACTTGTTTTATGAGGCCAGCATTACCTTGATCCCAAAACCAGACAAAGACCCCATCAAAAAGGACACTTACAGACCAATATCCCTGATGAACATGGATGCAAAAATTCTCACCAAAATACTAGCCAATAGGATCCAACAGTACATTAAAAGGATTATTCACCACGACCAAGTGGGATTTATCCCTGGGCTGCAAGGTTGGTTCAACATCCGCAAATCAATCAATGTGATACAATACATTAACAAAAGAAAGAACAAGAATCATATGATCCTCTCAATAGATGCAGAAAAAGCATTTGACAAAGTACAGCAACCTTTCTTGATCAAAACTCTTCAGAGTATAGGCATAGAGGGTACATACCTCAGTATCATAAAAGCCATCTATGAAAAACCTACAGCGAATATCATTCTCAATGGGGAAAAACTGAGAGCTTTCCCCCTAAGGTCAGGAACGCAGCAGGGATGTCCACTATCACCACTGCTATTCAACATAGTATTGGAAGTCCTAGCCACAGCAATCAGACAACAAAAAGAAATCAAAGGCATCCAAATCAGCAAAGAAGAAGTCAAACTCTCACTCTTTGCAGATGATATGATACTTTATGTGGAAAACCCCAAAGACTCCACCCCAAAACTGCTAGAGCTCATACAGGAATTCAGTAAAGTGGCACGATATAAAATCAATGAACAGGAGTCAGTGGCATTCCTATACACCAAGAACAAGACAGAAGAAAGAGAAGGAAGGAGTCGATCCCATTTACAATTGCACCCAAAACCATAAGATACCTAGGAATAAATCTAACCAAAGAGACAAAGGATCTGTACTCAGAAAACTATAAAATACTCATGAAAGAAATGAGGAAGACACAAAGAAATGGAAAAACATTCCATGCTCATGGATTGGAAGAACAAATATTGTGAAGATGTCAAGGCTACCTAGAACAATCTACACATTCAATGCAATCTCCATCAAAATACTATCCACTTTTTTCAAAGAAATGGAACAAATAATCCTAAAATTTGTATGGAACCAGAAAAGACCCCACATAGCCAGAGGAATGTTGAAAAAGAAAAGCAAAGCTGGCGGCATCACAGTTCTGGACTTCCAGCTCTATTACAAAGCTGTCATTATCAAGCCAGTATGGTACTGGCACAAAAACAGACACATAGATCAATGGAACAGAATAGAGAGCCCAGAAATGGACCCTCAACTCTATGATCAACTCATCTTTGACAAAGCAGGAAAGAATGTCCAATGGAAAAAAGACAGTCTCTTCAACAAATGGTGTTGGGAAAATTGGATAGCCACATGCAGAAGAATGAAACTGGACCATTTCCTTACACCACACACAAAAATAGACTCCAAATGGTTGAAAAACCTCAATGTGAGACAGGAGTCCATCAAAATCCTAAAGGAGAACACAGGCAGCAACCTCTTCGACCTCAGCCACAACAACTTCTTCCTGGACACATCGCCAAAGGCAAGGGAAGCAAGGGCAAAAATGAACTATTGGGACTTCATCAAGATAAAAAGCTTTTGCAAAGCAAAGGGAACAGTCAACAAAGCCAAAAGACAACCGACAGAATGGGAGAAGATATTTGCAAATGACATATCAGATAAAGGGCTAGTATCCAAAATCTGTAAAGAACTCATCAAACTCAACCCCCAAAGAACAAAGAATCCAATCAAGAAATGGGCAGAAGACATGAACAGACATTTTTCCAAAGAAGACATCCAAATGGCCAACAGACACAGGAAAAAGTGCTCAATATCGCTCGGCATCAGGGAAATCCAAATCAAAACCTCAATGAGATACCACCTCACACCAGTCAGAATGGCTAAAATTAACAAGTCAGGAAGCGACAGATGTTGGCGGGGATGCGGAGAAAGGGGAACCCTCCTACACTGTTGGTGGGAATGCAAGCTGGTGCAGCCACTCTGGAAAACAATATGGAGGTTCCGCAAAAAGTTGAAAATAGAGCTACCAAATGATCCAGCAATTGCACTACTGGGTGTTTACCCCAAAGATACAAAAGTAGGGATCCGAAAGGGTATGTGCACCCCGATGTTTATAGCAGCAATGTCCACAATAGCCAAACTGTGGAAAGAGCCAAGATGTCCATCGACAGATGAATGGATAAAGAAGAGGTGATATATATATATACAATGGAATATTATGCAGCCATCAAATGGAATGAGATCTTGCCATTTGCAACGACGTGGATGGAACTGGAGGGTATTATGTTGAGTGAAATAAGTCAAACAGAGAAAGACATGTATCATATGATCTCACTGATATGAGGAATTCTTAATCGCAGGAAATAAACTGAGGGTTGATGGAGTGGGGGGTGGGGTGGGAGGGATGGGGTGACTGGGTGATAGACACAGGAGAGGGTATGTGCTCTGGTAAGCACTGTGAATTGTGCAAGACTATTGAATCTCAGATCTGTACCTCTGAAACAAATAATGCAATATGTGTTAAGAAAAAAAAAAAGAAGAAGAAGAAGAAGGTAGCAGGAGGGGAAGAATGAAGGGGGGGAAATCGGAGGGGTAGACGAACCATGAGAGACGAAGGACGCTGAAAAACAAACTGAGGGTTCTAGAGGGGAGGGGGGTGGGAGAATGGGTTAGCCTGGTGTTGGGTATTGAGGAGGGCACGTTCTGCATGGAGCACTAGGTGCTATGCACAAACAATGAATCATGGAACACTACATCAAAAACTAATGATGTAATGTATGGGGATTAACATAAGAATAAAAAAAAAATATAATTTAAATTGCTAAAAAAAACCCCCACATTTAACTTGAAATTGTGTTTAAACGTAATGAAACTTTTTATAAGTACTAAATTCAGTGTTTAATGAAGTTAACATGTATTTGTTGGCATTTTAATTTAATAGTTTTCTATTTGGATTTTGTAGCTTTGTCAGCATATTTTGAAGCCTGTAATATATTCTGTAGGTCTCAAACCTTAACTAGTTTCAAGTCCCTAAGCACTATAGCTCTAGTGTCTTTTGAGCAAAGCAGTCCTCCAGCTGCCTGGTCTCATGGTAGTAATGGGTCAGAGTTGAGGCAAATGCTTTCTACCTCAGGGAAGTACCTCCCTGAACTGCTGCTTTAGGGGATTCTACACACTGTCAGAGGCAGGAGTCTTCTTTTCACTAGCAGATTTTCATGCTGTGGTCGTGGAGCCTGACAAAGAAAGGGATGCAAAATCCAATCAGACATCATTTAATTTCTGTGAAATTTTTAGTCCAGACAAAAAGAAAATAAATTAACTAACAAACAAAAGTGAGATCCAACCAAGCCATGAGGGAAGTTGCTGTAACCTTCAGACTGGATGCTGATTGACTAAAATAAATTTGAAGATTTAGGAAATAAAATAAATAGGATAGTGGAATAAATAAATAGGATGATGGAATCCTAATTGAAAGAGATGGGCTTGGAATCCTATGATATAAAAGCCATAAAAAGGGGTTCAGCAGGTCATTTAATGGCTCAATGACTTTGTAGGTGTTCCAGTTATCTATTGTTGTATAAAAAAACTCCCTAAAACTTAGTGGCTAAAAAAATGTGTTATTTTTATATTTCACAAATTTATATATAGGTTAAGAATTCAGATGGATTCCTCAGGGATGGTTTGATTTAGAAGCACAATATCTGGGACCCCAACTGGGGTGATGTAAATTGTTGTGGGCTGGGAGGGGTCAAGCTGACCTGGCATCCCTCTCTCTAGCCACATATGGCATCTGCCTGTGGCTAGTTTGGGCTTTCCTGAGACATGGTGGACTGGTTGTCAAATTTCTTACACAGCAGCTGGCTTCCTTCAGAGTGAAAATTCAAAGAGATTGGGGGGAGCAACAAGATTTCATTTCTGTCACATTCTAGTAGTTACAAGCAAGTCACAGATTCTGAGAGGAGGGACCACACAAGGTTGTGGATTGCAAGAGGCATGGTTTATAGAGAGAGCCATCTTTGAAGAATGTCTACCATACCAGCTTTCTTATACTGGCTAAAAGGCTATGATTGGAGATAGCAAGGCCAATTTGCCTGGAATAGTCAAACTTTTAACCCTGGGAAGGCTTAGAATTGTTTTTATAGAGATAATAAATAAAATATTCTGTAATAAATCAGGGTTAAATTTAAGAATCATTTATATATTTGTGCTATGTTTAAGGGAATTTGTTATATTCCTATGTGTCTGACAGATTAGCTTTGTATTTCCAGTTAAAAATGTGTTATAAAGTAATTTATGTTCATCTTGAGTTTTTAGGTGAAAAGGGTAAGAGTCCAAGTTAGTAAACAATAGTGGAATGTTTAAGGGAATTTAAGATTCATGTATTTTTAAAGTTAATTTATTAGATTTAGGAGAGTGGCTAGGTAAAAAAGGTTTTGCTTTTTAGGTTTGACATGCCAGTAAGTCAAAAGAAATCAAGTACTTTAAGCTTATAAAAGCAGTTTAAAATGCTTGTACAAATATAATTAAGTTGTATATAGGTTGATTATTTAGGATGTAATGTTCACTATAAACATTTGATAAATGATAAAAGATTTCTTAAAATGATTGTTAAAATTTGTTGTACTTATAAATAGAATAATGAAAATAAACTTAAAACTTATGTACAACTAGGCTTAAAAAGAACTAGAAAAACCCAAAGACCACCCCAAATTACTAGAACTCATACAACAATTCAATAATGTGGCAGGATACAAAATCAATGCACAGAAATCAGTTGCATTTCTATACATGAACAATGTGACTGAAGAAAAAGAAATTAAGGAATTGATTCCAATTACAATAGGACCAAAAACCATAAGATACCTAGAAATAAACCTAATCAAAGAGGTAAAGGACTTGTACTAAAAACTACAGAACACTTATGAAAGAAATTGAGGAAGACACAAAGAGATGGAAAAATTATTCCATTCTTGTGGATTGGAAGAATAAACATTGTTAAATAGTCTATCCTGCCCAGAGGAATCTAAGCATTCAATACAATCCCTATAAAAATATCAGGGACATTTTTCACAGAGCTGGAACAAACAATCCTCAAGTTTGTATGGAACCAGAAAAGATCCAGAATCACCAGGGGGATGTTGAAAAAGAAAAGCAAAGCTGGGGGCATCATGATGCCTGACTTCAAGCTGTATTACAAAGCTGTGATCATCAAGACAGCATGGTACTGGCACAAAAACAGACACATAGATCAATGGAACAGAATAGAGAGCCCAGAAATGGACCCTCAACTCTATGGTTAACTAATCTTCGACAAAGCAGGAAAGAATATCCAATGGAAAAAAAGACAGTCTCTTCAATAAATGGTGCTGGGAAAATTGAACAGCCACATGCAGAAGGATGAAATGACCATTCTCTTTCACCATACACAAAGATAAACTCAAAATAGATGAAAGACCTCAATGTGAGACAGGAATCCATTGAATCCTAGAGGAGAACTTACGCAGTAACCTCTTTGACATCGGCCACAGCAACTTCTTGCAAGACACATCCTAAAGGCAAGGGACACAAAAGCAAAACTGAACTACTGGGACTTCATCAAGATAAAAAGCTTCTGCACAGCAAAGGAAACAGTCCACAAAACTAAGAGACAGCCCACGGAATGGGAGAAGATATTTGCAAATGACATTGTAGATAAAGGGCTGGCATCCAAGATCTATAAAGAACTTATCAAACTCAACACGCAAAAAACAAATAACCCAGTCAAAAAATGGGCAGAAGACATGAACACACATTTCTCCAAAGAAGACATACAAATGGCTAACAGACACATGAAAAAATGTTCAACATCACTAGCCATCAGGGAAATACAAATCAAAACCACAATGAGATACCACCTTACACCAGTTAGAATGGCAAAAATTAATAAGACAGGGAACAACAAGTGTTGGTGAGGATGTGGAGAAAGGGGAAACCTCTTACACTGTTGGTAGGAATGCAAGCTGGTACAGCCACTCTGGAAAACAGTATGGATGTTGTTCAAGAAGTTAAAAATAGAGCTACTGTCTGAACCAGCAATTGCACTACTGGATATTTACCCCAAAGATACAGAAGTAGTGAAACACAGGGGCACTTGCACCCCAGTGTTCATGACAGCCATATCCACAATATCTTTTAAAGACCGATACTCTTCAGAGGAATTTAAATCTAGATGAATTTCTAGTAAGGATGTTTCTGACCGGTCTATCATAGCTGCTAACTCAGGAAATGAAGAGGTAAACCCTGGTGTACTACTGTGACCAACTGTTCCCTCCCAGGGAATCCCAGGAGGGCTGGACAAATCAAAAGCACAGTCCCTGGCCACACTCACAACACTGTTGCCAAACTTGGATAAGCTCAGTGCAAGAGAAGCCAATAACTCAAGAGATGAGCATTTGGAAAAGAATAAAGGAGAAATTTATTTTGGGTGCTGGCAGCCAGGGAAGGTGGCAGGTTCAACCTTAAAAACCCACCTCTCTGCCTACAAGATGGACAGAGTTTTATGAGGAAAGATTAAGGAAGTATATACAAGAGAGCAGGCAGAGAGTGGGTGATCATGGATGGGGGTTGGTATGTGTTCAGCCCATGATCAAGGACAGGGAAGAGGATGTGTGAGGTGTGATCTTCTCAGCATTCCATTATGATCAGGGCTTTTCTGGTCTGGCATTGGGATGTTCCAGTCATTGCAATACAGCTTCATTAATGTTTCAATAAATTGTGATAAGAAATAAACACAATTGTTTTCAGTTAGAATGTGATCGTAACTATTTCTGGTTTTAACTGTTGTGATCTATAGTTGAACATGAGGGCTTGCTAAAAAGAAAAGTAGGAAATTTAAGGTTTTGTCTGAAAGGGGAGAAATAAAAATGCATTTCTCATTACATGTCATAGTGGCATTAAATGTAACATAATAGATCTCTACCAAAAAGTTTTGCTGGTGAGGAGTTGGAAAGTAGAAAGGCATAGTGTTGTTAAGAAAGCCTAAAGATATTGGGGTGACCTAAGATATTGGTAATGAAATAGATTGCCCTGAGACTCTGACAACCTCATTAGAATCAGAGGTGATAGGTAGAGATAAATCCTCTTAGCAGATCGTAAATTCCCACCAGTGTAAATTTTAAAATCCAGATTTTGATCCTTTTTAAAAAAATCTAATGGTGAGCTCTGGGATGTGAATGAGGATCAGCTGATCTCAGCAGTCAATGGTGAATTGTCTCATAGGAAGGGGAAAAGTTGACTCTCTGGGGGTTCTGGGACCTTGGAGGATTATTTTTAAAATGTTCTTTTCTCTTAAGTGCAGGACAGTTATTCTTCCAATGGCCTGCTTTTTATTTTTTTTCTTTCACAATGTCTGCAAATGTTTAGAGGAAAATAGGAAGGGCTTTGAGTTGCTTTTAAAGCTATACTTTCATCTCTCTAAAGATTTAAGTTGCAGAGCAACAATTGTTGATTTTAACTTTTTTCCCCTGTTTTCCTAAATCCTATTCTCAAACAATTGAGTAACTGGCGGAGCAAGATGGCAGAGGAGTAGGAGGCCTGGATTTCGCCTGGCCTCAGGAATTCAGCTGGATAGGGATCAAACCATTCTGAACACCTACGAACTCAACAACAGAAGAATAGCAACAACTCTCTGAACAGAAAAGCGACCACTTTCTGGAAGGTAGGACATGCGGAGAAGTGAATCTGAGGCAATATTCGGGAGGATAGATGGCGGGGGAGGGGGCCTCCATCAGCCACTTCTGGCAAGTGATAGAGCCCTGGAACACAAAATCAGAACATTTAGAAGTCGGCTCCACTGAGGGACGTTGCTCCAGCGGCTAAGCGGGGGGTGGAACCCTCGCAGGACAGTGTGGTCTCAGGACCTTCGGGATCACAGAATGACCAGGGGTGCCTGAGTGCGGCAGAGCTCCCAGGTATTGGAGCAGGGAAGCTGGCTGCAGAGACGAGCCAAGGCACGGGCTCTCAGCTTGGGTTTGTCATAAACTGTGATCCACGGCACAGTTGGGCCACTGCTCCTCCAGCAAGGACCCAACAAGTGGCAGATCCAGGGAGACTCCCTTTCCTCCCCCGGGAGGAGTGGCATGGGAGCGCACCATGGGATCTGCTGGGTTTGGAGACTCCACACCGAGTGGGGTGCCAGAGATAGAAATGCTCGGTCACAGGCCAGGTGAGCACGGAGTGCCGCCGGAGACCGCGGAGATGGGCGTGACTGACTGCTTTTCTCTGGGGCCGCACTGAGGAGTGGAGCCCCGAGTTCTTGGCTCCTCTGGGGTGGAGATGGGGAGGCTGCCATTTTCAGTCTCATCCTCCAAAGCTGTATGGAAAGCTTACAAGGAACAAAAGCTCCTGAGAACAAACCCGAGCAGATGACTTAGCCGGGACCTGCAAGGGCGGGCAATTCCGCCTCTGGCAAAGACATTTGGGAACCATGGCAACAGGCCCCTCCCCCAGAAGATCAGCAAGAACCACCAGCCAAGACCAAGTTTACCGATCAATGAGAACGGCAGAACTCCAGAGCTAGGGGAATACTGCACATAGAATCCATGGCTTTTTTACCATGATTCTTTAGTCTTTCAAAGTTAATTTTTTTAACTTTTTAAAAAATTTTTCTTTTTCCCTTTCTCAACCAATATCTTATCAATCCCTTTTTTTTTTAAAGATTTTTTTATTTATTCATTTGAGACACAGAGATAGAGAGAGAGAGGGAACACAAGCAGGGGGAGTGGGAGAGGGAGAAGCAGGCTCCCCGCTGAGCAGGGAGCCCGATGTGCTTATCAATGCCTTTTTTAAAAAACATTTTTATTTTTCATTTTTAGCGTCATATTCTATCCCTTCATAGTAGTTGCCCTTATTTTTGGCATATATATATAAGTTGTTCTCTCTTTAAAATTTTGAGATTCAGTTTCCTCTAACAGATCAAAATATACCCTAAATCTCTAGTGTATGGGTTTGTTCTACTCTCCTACCTGATCACATTCTCTTCCCCCTTTTTTTTTAAAATCCTCTTCTTTCTTTTTTCAACCAACTTCTTACCTTATCAATTCCTTTTATAATTTTTTTTAATAATTTTCATCTTTACAGTCATATTCCATCCCTTCATTGTATCAACCCTTATTTTTGTACATATATAAGTTTTTCTTTCTTTAAAATTTTGGGAGGCACTTTCTTCTAACAGACCAAAATACACCCAAAATTTAGTGTGTGGCACTGACCTATGCACCAGCCTGATCATATTTGATCATATTGTTTTTTTTGTTTTGTTCTGTTTTTGTTTGTTTTTATCTTTTTCTTTTTCTTTCTTTCCCTTTCTTTTCCCCTGGTTTCAGGTCTTTTCTGATTTGTTTAGAGTATATTTTCTGGGGACGTTGTTACTCTGTTAGCATTTTGTTCTCTCATTCATCTATTCTCCTATGGACAAAATGACAAGATGGAAAAAATAACCTCAACAAAAAGAACAAGAGGTAGTACCAACTGCCAGGGACCTACTCAATATGGACATTAGTATGATGTCGGACCTAGAGTTCAGAATCATGATTTTAAAGATACTAGCTGGGCTTGAAAAAAGGATGGAAGTTATTAGAGAAACCCTTTCTGGAGAAATAAAGGAACTAAAATCAAACCAAGTCAAAATCAAAAAGGCTATTAATGAGGTACAATAAAAAATGGGGGTGTTAACTGCTAGAATAAATGAGGCAGAAGAGAGAATCAGTGATATAAAAGACCAAATGAGGGAAAATAAAGAAGCTGAGAAAAAGAGAGATAAACAACTACTGGATCACAAGGGCAGAATTTGAGAGATAAGCAATACCATAAGATGAAACAACATTAGAATAATTGGGATCCCAGAAGAAGAAGAAAGAGAGCGAGGGGCAAAGGTCTATTGGAGCAAATTATAGCAGAGAACTTCCTTAATTTGGGGAAGGAAACAGGCATCAAAATCCAGGAGACACAGAGAACCCCACTCAAAATCATTAAAAATAGGTCAACACGCAATACCCAGTTACTAATAGTAAAACTTACGAGTCTCAGAGACAAAGAGAAAATCCTGAAAAGAGCTCAGGAGAAGAGATATGTAACCTACAATGGTAGAAACATCAGATTGGCAACAGACCTATCCACAGAGACCTGGCAGGCCAGAAAGGACTGGCATGATATATGCAGAGCACTAAATGAGAAAAATATGCAGCCAAGAATACTATATCCAGCTAGGCTGTCATTGAAAATAGAAGGAGATATCAAAAGCTTCCAGGACAAACAAAAACTAAAGGAATTTGCAAACACAAAACCAGCCCTACAAGAAATCCTGAAAGGGGTCCTCTAAGCAAAGAGAGAGCCTAAAAGCAACATAGACCAGAAAGGAACACAGACAATATACAGTAACAGTCACCTTACAGGCAATACAATGGCACTAAATTCCTATCTTTCAATAGTTACCCTGAATGTAAATGAGCTAAATGCCCCAATCAAAAGACACAGGCTATCAGATTGGATAAAAAAACAAGACCCATAGATATGCTGTCTACAAGAGACTCATTTTAGAACCAAAGACACCTCCAGATTGAAAGTGAGGGGGGTGGAAAACCATTTACGATGCTAATGGACACCAAAAGAAAGCTGGGGTGGCAATCCTTATATCAGACAAATTAGATTTTAAACCAAAGAGTATAATAAGAGATGAGGAAGGATGATACATCATACTTAAAGGGTCTATCCAACAAGAAGATCTAAGAATTGTAAATATCTAAGCCCCTAACATGGGACCAGCCAATTATATAAGCCAATTAATAAGAAAAGCAAAGAAACACATTGACAACAATACAATAATAGTGGGGGACTTTAACACCCCCCTCACTGAAATGGACAGATCATCTAAGCAAAAGATCAACAAGGAAATAGACTTTAAATGACACACTGGACCAAATGGACTTCACAGACATATTCAGAACATTCCATCCCAAAGCAACAGAATACACATTCTTCTTTAGTGCCCATGGAACATTCTCCAGAATAGATAACATCCTACGTCACACATCAGTTCTCAACCAGTACCACAATATTGGGATCATTCCCTGCATATTTTCGGACCACAATGCTTTGAAACTAGAACTCAATCACAAGAGGAAAGTCAGAAATAACTCAAATACATGGAGACTAAAGAGCATTCTACTAAAGAATGAATGGGTCAACCAGGAAATTAAAGAAGAATTTAAAAAATTCATGGAAACAAATGAAAATGAAAACACAACTGTTCAAAATCTTTGGGATGCAGCAAAGGCAGTCCTAAGAAGAAAGTATATAGCAATACAAGCCTTTCTTATGAAACAAGGAAGGTCTCAAATACATATCCTAACCCTCCACCTAAAGGAGCTGGAGAAAGAGCAGCAAATAAAGCCTAAACCCAGCAGGAGAAGAGAAATAATAAAGTTCAGAGCAGAAATCGATGAAATAGAAATCAAAAGAACAGTAGAACAGATCAAAGAAACTAGGAACTGGTTCTTTGAAAGAATTAATAAGATTGATAAACCCCTGGCCAGACTTATCAAAAAGAAAAGAGAAATGACCCAAATAAATAAAATCATGAATGAAAGAGGAGAGATCACAACCAACACCAAAGAAATACAAACAGTTATAAGAACATTTTATGAGCAACTATATGACAGCAAATTAGATAATCTGGAAGAAATGGATGCATTCCTAGAGATGTACCAACTACCAAAACTGAACCAGGAAGAAATAGAAAACCTGAACAGACCTATAACCACTAAGGAAATTGAAGCAGTCATCAAAAATCTCCCAAAAAACAAGAGTCCAGGGCCACATGGCTTCCCAGGGGAATTCTACCAAACATTTTAAGAAGAATTAATATCTATTCTTCTGAAACTGTTCCAAAAAATAGATATGGATGGAAAACTTCCAAACTCATTCTAGAAGGCCAGCATTATCTCCATTCCAAAACCAGACAAAGACCCCATCAAAAAGGAGAATTAGAGACCAATATCCCTGATGAACATGGATGCAAAAATTCTCACCAAAATACTAGCCAGTAGGATCCAACAGTACATTAAAAGGATTATTCACCATGACCAAGTGGGATTTATCCCTGGGCTGCAAGGTTGGTTCAACATCCGCAAATCAATCAATGTGATACAATACATTAACAAAAGAAAGAACAAGAATCATATGATCCTCTCAATAGATGCAGAAAAATCATTTGACAAAGTACAGCATCCTTTCTTGATCAAAACTCTTCAGAGTTAGGGAGAGAGGGTACATACCTCAATATCATAAAAGCCATCTTTGAAAATCCCACAGTGAATATCATTCTCAATGGGGAAAAACTGAGAGCTTTCCCCCTAAGGTCAGGAACGTGGCAGGGATGTCCACTATCACCACTGCTATTCAACATAGTATTGGAAGTCCTAGCCACAGCAATCAGACAACAAAAAGAAATAAAAGGCATCCGAATTGGCAAAGAAGAAGTTAAACTCTCACTCTTTGCAGATGATATGATACTTTATGTGGGAAACCTAAAAGACTCCACTGCAAAACTGCTAGAACTCATACAGGAATTCCGTAAAGTGGCAGGATATAAAGTCAATGCACAGAAATCAGTGGCATTCCTATATACCAACAACAAGAGAGAAGAAAGAGAAAGTAAGGAATCGATCCCATTTTAATTGCACCCAAAACCGTAAGATACCTAGGAATAAATCTAACCAAAGAGGCAAAGGATCTGTACTCAGAAAACTGTAATATACTCATGAAAGAAATGAGGAAGACACAAAGAAATGGAAAAACATTCCATGCTCATGGATTGGAAGAACAAATACTGAGAAGATGTCAATGCTACCTAGAGCAATCTACACATTCAATGCAATCTCCATCAAAATACCATCAACTTTTTTCAAAGTAATGGAACAAATAATCCTAAAATTTGTATGGAACCAGAAAAGACCCCGCATAGCCAGAGGAATGTTGAAAAAGAAAAGCAAAGCTGGCAGCATCACAGTTCCGGACTTCCAGCTCTATTACAAAGCTGTCATCATCAAGCCAGTATGGTACTGGCACAAAAACAGACACATAGATCAATGGAACAGAATAGAGAGCCCAGAAATGGACCCTCAACTCTATGGTCAACTCATCTTCGACAAAGCAGGAAAGAATGTCCAATGGAAAAAAGACAGTCTCTTCAACCAATGGTGTTGGGAAAATTGGACAGCCACATGCAGAAGAATGAAACTGGACCATTTCTTTATACCACACACAAAAATAGACTCAAAATTGTTGAAAGACCTCAATGTGAGACAGGAGTCCATCAAAATCCTAAAGGAGAACACAGGCAGCAACCTCTTCGACCTCAGCCACAACAACTTCTTCCTAGACACATCGCCAAAGGCAAGGGAAGCAAGGGCAAAAATGAACTATTGGGACTTCATCAAGATAAAAAGCTTTTGCACAGCAAAAGAAACAGTCAACAAAACCAAAAGACAACTGACAGAATGGGAGAAGATATTTGCAAATGACATATCAGATAAAGGGCTAGTATCCAAAATCTATCAAGAACTCATCAAACTCAACACCCAAAGAACAAAGAATCAATCAAGATATGGGCAGAAGACATGAACAGACATTTTTCCAAAGAAGACATCCAAATGGCCAACAGACACAGGAAAAAGTGCTCAATATCACTCGGCATCAGGGAAATCCAAATCAAAACCTCAATGAGATACCACCTCACACCAGTCAGAATGGCTAAAATTAACAAGTCAGGAAACGACAGATGTTGGCGGGGATGCGGAGAAAGGGGAACCCTCCTACACTGTTGGTGGGAATGCAAGCTGGTACAACCACTCTGGAAAACAGTATGGAGGTTCCTCAAAAAGTTGAAAATAGAGCTACCAAATGATCCAGCAATTCCACTACTGGGTATAAAAAAAAAAAGATACAAATGTAGGGATCCGAAGGGGTACATGCACCCCGATGTTTATAGCAGCAATGTCCACAATAGCCAAACTGTGGAAAGAGCCAAGATGTCCATCGACAGATGAATGGATAAAGAAGAGGTGGTGTATATACACAATATAATAATATGCAGCCATCAAAAGGAATGAGATCTTGCCATTTGCAATGATGTGGATGGAACTGGAGGTTGTTATGCTGAGTGAAATAAGTCAATCAGAGAAAGACTGTATCATATGATCTCACTGATATGAGGAATTCTTAATTGCAGGAAACAAACTGAGGGTTGCTAAAGTGGTGGGGGTGGGAGGGATGTGGTAGCTGGGTGATAGACACTGGGGAGGGTATGTGCTATGGTGAGTGCTGTGAATTGTGCAAAACTGTTGAATCACAGACCTGTACCTTTGAAACAAATAATACAATATAAGTTAAAAAAAGAAGAAGAAGAAGATAGCAAGAGGGGAAAAATGAAGGGAGGAAATCTTAGGCGGAGATGAACCATGAGAGACGATGGACTCTGAAAAACAAACTGAGGGTTCTAGAGGGGAGGGGGGTGGGAGGATGTGTTAGCCTGGTGATGGGTATTAAAGAGGGCACGTTCTGCATGGAGCACTGGGTGTTATGCACAAACAATGAATCATGGAAAACTACATCAAAAACTAATGATGTAATGTATGGTGATTAACATAACAATAAAAATTAAAATAAAAAATAATTGAGTAAGTACTTCTATCATGGCACTTATAGGCTGGCTGGCCCATCCAACTACATTATTTTATATTTGCCTCTTTATGTCAGGGAGAAATTTCCTACTCAAGTGGAAATTAAAAGGTTCTTTTCCAAAAAAAAAAAAAAAGATTCCTGTGCCCTGGAGCTTCTGGGTTTAGTGTAGTAATGCCTTTGAAAATTTTGCATAAAGCCTTCAACAAAGACCTTCAGATGCTCTCCTTTCTGAGTGCGCAATACAACCTTAGACCAATTCATTTTAGTGTGGAAAGCCTCTAAAATTGTACCTATCAAGCCTTGAATATCATCCTCTAGCTGAGCTATTTCCTGGTCATTTTTAGGAGGGTCTGGGAGATTTCTGGCCATCTGTTTTTTCCTTGTGAGGGGAGGTTTTCTCCAGGGGTCCATCTGTGTTGTTTAACTACAGTATAATCATAGGAGGGGAAAAACAACCCTTAGCAGTCTCTGTGAGTGGAATTGTGAATGGCCACCAATCTTTCTAATTGCCCTCTAAATTTGGTATGATCTTCTGAAAGTAGAAGTAAAAGGGCTTTATAGTTTAAAAGATCTGTTGTTGTACAAGGGAAATGAATTCTTTGCTGTGGCGGTCCAAGATATACCCACAACGGACATTGCATAGGAAGGCCCCAAACTGGTAGTACCTGATTACTGATCACTTGAAGGAAGGAGGAGCTGCAATAAAACAATCATCATCACCACCTGTCCCAGGTGTTTCTACTACATTCATTCCTGACATTTACATTTATAGAAATAAACTGTATACCCTGGACGTGGAGTTCAGGCCATGGTGTTTTCTGTAAATCTTCTAAGGAAAAAGATGATAAAACAAGTAGGTGTGTGTTTAGGTATTTTCTGAGAACATTGGAGAAGTTTGGGGAGCTAAGGAAATTTGTTCACATGATAGGGTTGGATTTTGAAAAGGGGAATTTAGACCAGGGGCCCAGACATCCAAAAAATCTTCTGGAGGGTCAGAGACAGGGAGTTGGGAATAATGAGATGTATGAGAGGGTGGAAAGAGGGAATTTACATTGGATGTGGATTTTAATTTTTGTTCTAAGTTCAATTTCTTTTTTCTTTCTTTCTTTTTTTTTTTCCATCTTCTTAAAGGAGTCTCTAAGGCTAGCCCTGATATTCCTTTGTGTCTTTTTATGGAAAGACTTGGAGATGACTTCCGAGGTTCAGAATAAATCTTTACCATGAATGTGAAAGGCAGTCCTGAAGTGGGTGCAGAAGATAGGCATCCATGACTGAAAAGTTTACTCTCAGAGTTATCCTAAGAAAGCAAAGACCTTTATTGTCAAAGGCAGTAAGTATAGTGTAGTAAAAACAGTGTCTCTTCTCTCTCACAGGCCCCTAAATGGACTGGAACCTCTTATGACAAACTCCTCTGAGAGCTGGCATTGCTGGACAAAGAAAATGCTATTTGTGATTTTGTATCTCAGAACCCCAGTATATTCAACTGGCCACTAGATTCATACCATTATGTGCACCATCTGGATGATAGGGACCGGAGATCCTGGTCACAAAACCAAGCACTCAGGACACAGAATAAGATGAAAGAAAACTGTACCTGATTTTTTACATAGGGGACCCACAGCAAAGCTTCACTAAGCAGACACTGGTCCAGTGAGAACTATGAACTCACTGATGTGTGCGGCTGGCTCACCAGCAGGCTTATAGGAACTATGCTAAAAACTAAAAAATGAATAAACCTTCTAGAATCTCTAAAAGTTAAAAAAGAGAGGTTTTTTTGAGCCCAAGTTAGGACAGCTGCCCGGAAACATACTCTTCATGGGGAAAAAAGTGCTCTAGAGAATAAAAAGTTTTTACAGGGTTATACACATATATTTTTTATTTTTTTTTACATCTTGTAAAAGCTCAAAAGATTATAGGTTAGCATAAAGGCAGGAATCACAAGTTTAATGTCAAGGAATGCAGGGGGTAGAAGCATTGATTGATATCTGAATGACAGGATGTTTTTTCTTTAGGCTACTCATTTACAAAACTGACATACAATGTATGCTTGGTGGGCCATAATCAGGCTTTTGCTTTAAACAAAGTTTATGTACAGTCATGCTAATTTAGAAAGAAATCTAAAATGGCTTCTCTTATATATCAGGCCTTTAGAGAGGGTTTTTATTTTTTCTCTCTCTCTCTTATCAACTCTTCATGAAAAACTACACAAAAGACAGAGATGAAAGAGGGGTACCTGGGTGGCTCAGTTGGTTAAGCATCTGCCTTTGGCTCAGGTCATTATCCTGGGGTCCTGGGATTGAGCCTCATGTCCAGCTCCCTACTCAGTGAGGAGTCTGCTTTTTCTCTGCCCCTCCTCCCTGCTCATGCTCTACCTCTCCCTCATGCTCTCAAATAAATAAGTAAAATCTAAAAAAAAAAAAATGACAGAAACAAAAGGAAACAAGGACTATCTCTGGGAGGAATGGGATCAGTTAAAATGAAGACTACTTATAACAAATCTTTATCAAAGTCACTATATGCAAGAAACGAATTCACACAAGTATTTTTTCCTGCTATTTTAAATTTAGACAAAGAAAAGGACTTTCACCACTCTTGCTTCCACCAGATTTTGCAGGCAGAGATCCAAGAGGCTTTTGTGGTAAGAATTTCTACCTTATGCCAGCTCTTGTCAAAGGTCCTGGGATCTCTCAGCTGCAGTAGCCCTGAGGTGGGTAGTGTGCAGCCAGCCAGTGGAGGATCTCATATTGGGCATCAAAACTGTAGGGAAGGAAGTTTTCCTTTCTTCCCTTCTCAGTTCTAGTCTAATAATTTAATTGACACAAGACAAATTAACAGAAGAAAAAACAAATTTTAATCTAAAAAATCTGGGAGCTTATGGAATTATGAGACTCAAAGAAGTGACCAAAGCAGGCATGTTTTCAGCAAAAAGACAATAAATTCACAAGGAATTGACAAGACAAAAAAAATTGGGCTTGTGTAGTAAATTGGTGAAGAAATAGGTCAGTCTATATAGCCTTTGAAGCCCTAAATTCTCTCTCTTGTGATAAGAATATCTCTCTACCTTCTGGTATAGGGAGGGTACCTTTCATATGGAAGATATACTTCCTGCCTTCAGGGGGACAGGGGAGGGTCAAATGTTCTTATACCAGCTGCTTCTTAAGCAACTTTGATTCAAAGTGATCAATATGCTAAAGTGGCATAATTTAGGGTGGACTACTCTAAACCCCATCAATGGAAATAGAGAATAATTCTTTGTCAACCGTGACAGTGCTAGTTGATATAGGCAGGAATCACCAATGGATGCTGAAGTTGATGAGCAGAAGAGGAAAATTAATTTCCTCTCTACCTTTCTAGGTTTTTAGCTGAGACTCCTCTATTATAAAAGACAGATTAACAATAGAAAAACAGATGTTTAATAACATGTAAACTTCTGTATACATGGGAGATACCCAAGAAAACTGAGTAACATGCACAAATGGCTTGAGACAATAACTTAAATACCATCTTCAGCTAAAGACAAAAGATATTGGTGTCAGGAGAGGGAGGAGTGCCATTATGGGAGGTTATCAGGGAAAAACACAGCAAACCAGGGTAAAGCTATTATGTAGATTTAAGTAAGTGACTTCTTCATTAATAAGAGTGCCTTGTGATTTAGAGCCTTTCTTCTCTTCCTGGTAGAGAAAGGGATACACCCTTACAAATGGCGATTTCAGACAGAGGGGAAAAGAGAGGCAAACCAAGAAACAGACTCAACTCTAGAGAACAAATTGATGGTTACCAGAGACAAGGTGGGGGATGGGAGAAATAGGTGATGCATTTGTTGTGATGAGCACCGGGTGTTGTATGTAAGTGTTGAATTACTAATTGTACACATGAAACTAATATTACACTGGATGTTAATTAATTGAAATTTAAATAAAAACTTTTTTTTTAAAGAGATTTCCTTTATAAATGTAAATGTCCCTTGCAAAAGAGTAACTTCCCCTCAGTTTTTGGAGCTTCACCTATGCCTGGTGTTTCTTAAAAGTAACCATCTCAGGACAACCCTTATGCCAAAGAGACATATTTTGGGGTGTCACATTCTGTTCCTCTTCAATGGAAGAGGTTTGGTGAGAAATAGGATATTGGTGTAATATTGGACTATCTCCTTACAAAATGCTAATCAAATACAAAGAAAATGGCAATTTTTATTGTAAAGAAACCTGGAAGAGACCAACTTGACCAGATGATCAAGAGTAACATGACCAGCAATGGTCTGGACCAACATTGTGTCCCACGTGATTGATGAGCTAAAAAAGGAGCAGCAGAAATTTTGTGGGATTCCCTGGCAAGTATACATGGCCTGAGTCTGGCCAGGGTAATGTTGAATGGGCCCAGGTGAAGGAACATTTTACAGAAGGAAATGCCTGAGAAGGACCAAGACAGCAGGAGAGAGGAACTGTTCCAGATTGAAGGAAACTGATGCGATGTGATACTATGGTCTGAATGTGCCCACCTCAAATTTATGTTGAAACTTTAGCCCCCAATATGATGTTACTCGGAAGTGAGGCCTTCAGGAAATCATTAGGTCATGACATTAATGCCCTTATAAAAGAGGCCAGAGAGAATTTGTTTGCCCTTCCACCATGTGGGTGAAGGGTAGCAGAATATGCCATTCCAACATATGTTTTTTTTTGTCATAAGAATTATCTTGAGGTGATTATTTTAGAAACTGCATACACAAAAGAAGCTCGGAAAGCAGAGTAGAAGTCACCCTTTTGTAAGGAAAATCTTCACTTATAAAGGAAATTTCCATTACAAAGTGAGCCTATACCAGGTAGAGAACTACTACCAAAGAAAACTTTTTCACCTGAGAGACTTACCTGCAGGGCAGGGAATATTTTTTTTTAAGATTTTATTTATTTATTTGAGAGAGAGAATGAGATAGAGCATGAGAGGGGGGAGGGTCAGAGGGAGAAGCAGACTCCCAGCTGAGCAGGGAGTCCGATGTGGGACTTGATCCCAGCACTCCAGGATCATGACCTGAGCCGAAGGCAGTCGCTTAACCAACTGAGCCATCCAGGCGCCCAGAATATTTGTTTGTGGAACATTTTCTCCTCTCACCTTCCTGTGAATTGCCTTCCCCTCTTTGAAGCCCCACCCCTATCATTTCCAATTTCTATCCCAGCTCAGGCTGATATATAAGCCTTAATAGTCTGGCTGCCTTTTGAGGTTAATGTTTTTGTGGGGCTCCCATATGTACATTTGTAATTAAAATTGTTTTATTTCCCTTGTTAATCTGTCTTGTATTATAGTCAGGTCTCAGCCATGAACAGAGAAGGATAGAGAAAAAGTATTATTTCTCCGCTACATGAAGATACAACAAGAAAACTGTCACAAGAAGAGGGCCCTCAACCCAATCATGCTGGCATCCTGATCTCAGACTTCCGGTTTCCAGAACTCTAAGAAATAAACGTCTGTTGTTTATAAGCTACGTAGATTATGGTCATGGACTAAGACACATAACAACTAAATATGTACTAGTTTCTTCATAAGATCCTAAACCAGAAAGGAAAAAATAAGTGGTTGAAATAATGAGGAAAATTTGAATGGAGTCTATAGATTGGATGCTTGTGTTGTTACATTGGTGATTTTCTGATTGGGAGGATTATGGATGGTGATGTAAGAGAGTGTTCTTGTTTTTAGGAGTTATGCCCTCTAGTATTTAGGGTGATGGGGCATCATTTCTCTGTGTGTGTGTGTATGTGTGTGTGTACACATATTACATAGAGAAGGGAGAGGAGGATGAGGATGGTGATAATGTAGTAAATAGAAATTTTAAGTGGAAAAGCTAGAGTTTTTTATACTGCCCTAGTAACTTTTCTATAGATTTAAAACTATCAAAAAAAAAACTTGCATAAAAAAAAAGCAAACAAGTGGTGCCTGGGTGGCACAGTTGGTTAAGCGTCTGACTCTTTGTTTCAGTTCAAGTTGTGATCTCAGGGTTGTGATATCGAGCCCCACATCTGGCTCTGTGCTGAGTTTGGAGTCTGCTTAAGACTCTCTCTCCCTCTGCTCCTCCTCCCCTGTTCTCTCTCTCTCAAATAAATAAATATTTAAAATTTTTAAAAAAGCAAACAAAAATTCATGACACTTAAATCTTGTAAGAACAAAAATAGAAACTCAGAGTCCCAAATTAAACTAAATAAAACAAAACATTATAAAATGACACTGAGATAAGTTTTGAAATAAGAAAAATGTTTATTTCATTCATCTAATCATTTCTGTTTAGTTCTACCACACAGCAGGCACTGTGTCAGGTGCTGGACTAACACCAAGATGAATAAGGCATGAACCCTAGTTAAGGATACAGTTATGTATAAACATGATTAAAAACTCCAGCCAAAGTGACACAAAGAATTCATGCTTTAATTGCCCTCTCTGATCAAATGACATAGCAATTACTGGTGTTAAATTAATTAAACAAGGCCATTAGGCTGAGGCAGGCCTAACACCTTAGCAGCCTAGGTAAATAAACTAAAACCTAAGCCTATAAAAGCCTCAAAGTTAAGAAATCAAAACCTAAGGACAACCAGTTACAAATAATCAACTAGTCTTTTCCAAATAATACAACCCCTTAAGCCAATCAAATAATTTCCTTGTATTGCTTTCACAATTTCTGTATAAAAACCTTTCCTCTAGCTGCTGTGAGTGGAGTGCTCCTAACCACTTATGGTCTGTTGCTGTCTGATTTGAGGTGATGTTTGCTAAAATAAAGTCTTAAAAAATTTAATATGCCCAGTTTTATTTTTTTAATTTTATTTTATTATGTTATGTTAATCACCATACATTACATCATTGATTTTTAATGTAGTGTTCCATGATTCATTGTCTGTGTATAACACCCAGTACTCCATTCAATATGTGCCTTCTTTAATACCCATCACCAGGCTAACCCATCCCCCCACCGTGCCTCCCCTCTAAAACCCTCAGTTTGTTTCTCAGAGTCCATAGTCTCTCATGATTTGTCTTCCCCTCCGATATCCCCCCCTTCATTTTTCCCTTCCTACTATCTTCTTCTTTTTTTTAACATATAATGTATTACTTGTTTCAGAGGTACAGGTCTGTGATTCAACAGTCTTTCACAATTCACAGCGCTCACCATAACACATACCCTCCCCAATGTCTATCACCCAGCCACCCCATCCCTCCCACCCCCCACCACTATAGCAACCCTCAGTTTGTTTCCTGCAATTAAGAATTCCTCATATCAGTGAGATCATATGATACAGTCTTTCTCTGATTGACTTATTTCGCTAAGCATAACAACCTCCAGTTCCATCCACATCGTTGCAAATGGCAAGATCTCATTCCTTTTGATGGCTGCATATTATTATATTGTGTATATATACCACCTCTTCTTTATCCATTCATCTGTCGATGGACATCTTGGCTCTTTCCACAGTTTGGCTATTGTGGACATTGCTGCTATAAACATCGGGGTGCATGTACCCCTTTGGATCCCTACATTTGTATTTTTTTTTTTTATACCCAGTAGTGGAATTGCTGGATCATTTGGTAGCTCTATTTTCAACTTTTTGAGGAACCTCCATACTGTTTTCCAGAGTGGCTGCACCAGCTTGCATTCCCACCAACAGTGTAGGAGGGTTCCCCTTTCTCCGCATCCCCACCAACATCTGTCGTTTCCTGACTTGTTAATTTTAGCCATTCTGACTGGTGTGAGGTGGTATCTCATTGAGGTTTTGATTTGGATTTCCCTGATGCCGAGCGATATTGAGCACTTTTTCCTGTGTCTGTTGGCCATTTGGATGTCTTCTTTGGAAAAATGTCTGTTCATGTCTTCTGCCCATTTCTTGATTGGATTCTTTGTTCTTTGGGGGTTGAGTTTGATGAGTTCTTTATAGATTTTGGATACTAGCCCTTTACCTGATATGTCATTTGCAAATATCTTCTCCCATTCTGTCGGTTGTCTTTTGGCTTTGTTGACTATTCCCTTTGCTTTGCAAAAGCTTTTTATCTTGATGAAGTCCCAATAGTTCATTTTTGCCCTTGCTTCCCTTGCCTTTGGCGATGTTTCTAGGAAGAAGTTGTTGTGGCTGAGGTCGAAGAGGTTGCTGCCTGTGTTCTCCTTTAGGATTTTGATGGACTCCTGTCTCACATTGAGGTCTTTCAACAATTTTGAGTCTATTTTTGTGTGTG
Organism: Neomonachus schauinslandi; assembly: GCF_002201575.2. Lineage (NCBI taxonomy): Eukaryota > Metazoa > Chordata > Mammalia > Carnivora > Phocidae > Neomonachus > Neomonachus schauinslandi. The sequence goes on from NC_058404.1 coordinate 41,644,277, forward strand.
GTGTAAGGAAATGGTCCAGTTTCATTCTTCTGCATGTGGCTGTCCAATTTTCCCAACACCATTTGTTGAAGAGACTGTCTTTATTCCATTGGACATTCTTTCCTGCTTTGTCGAAGATGAGTTGATCATAGAGTTGAGGGTCCATTTCTGGGCTCTCTATTCTGTTCCATTGATCTATGTGTCTGTTTTTGTGCCAGTACCATACTGGCTTGATGATGACAGCTTTGTAATAGAGCTGGAAGTCCGGAATTGTGATGCCGCCAGCTTTGCTTTTCTTTTTCAACATTCCTCTGGCTATGCGGGGTCTTTTCTGGTTCCATACAAATTTTAGGATTATTTGTTCCATTACTTTGAAAAAAGTGGATGGTATTTTGATGGGAATTTCATTGAATGTGTAGATTGTTCTAGGTAGCCTTGACATCTTCACAATATTTGTTCTTCCAATCCATGAGCATGGAACGTTTTTCCATTTTTTTGTGTCTTCCTCAATTTCTTTCATGAGTATTTTATAGTTTTCTGAGTACAGATCCTTTGCCTCTTTGGTTAGATTTATTCCTAGGTATCTTATGGTTTTGGGTGCAATTGTAAATGGGATCAACTCCTTAATTTCTCTTTCTTCTGTCTTGTTGTTGGTGTATAGGAATGCCACTGATTTCTGTGCATTGATTTTATATCGTGCCACTTTACTGAATTCCTGTATGAGTTCTAGCAGTTTTGGGGTGGAGTCTTTGGGGTTTTCCACATAAAGTATCATATCATCTGCAAAGAGTGAGAGTTTGACTTCTTCTTTGCCAATTTGGATGCCTTTGATTTCTTTTTGTTGTCTGATTGCTGTGGCTAGGATTTCCAATACTATGTTGAATAGCAGTGGTGATAGTGGACATCCCTGCCACGTTCCTGACCTTAGGGGGAAAGCTCTCAGTTTTTCCCCATTGAGAATGATATTCGCTATAGGTTTTTCATAGATGGCTTTTATGATATTGAGGTATGTACCCTCTATGCCTATACTCTGAAGAGTTTTGATCAAGAAAGGTTGCTGTACTTTGTCAAATGCCTTTTCTGCATCTATTGAGAGGATCATATGATTCTTGTTCTTTCTTTTGTTAATGTATTGTATCACATTGATTGATTTGCGGATGTTGAACCAACCTTGCAGCCCAGGGATAAATCCCACTTGGTCGTGGTGAATAATCCTTTTAAACTACTGTTGGATCCTATTGGCTAGTATTTTGGTGAGAATTTTTGCATCCATGTTCATCAGGGATATTGGTCTCTAATTCTCCTTTTTGATGGGGGTCTTTGGTTTTGGGATCAAGGTAATGCTGGCCTCATAAAATGAGTTTGGAAGTTTTCCTTCCATTTCTATTTTTTGGAACAGTTTCAGAAGAATAGGTATTAATTCTTCTTGAAATGTTTGGTAGAATTCCCCTGGGAAGCCATCTGGCCCTGGGCTTTTGTTTTTTGGGAGATTTTTGATGACTGCTTCAATTTCCTTTGTGGTTATAGGTCTGTTCAGGTTTTCTATTTCTTCCTGGTTCAGTTTTGGTAGTTGATACATCTCTAGGAATGCATCCATTTCTTCCAGGTTATCTAATTTGCTGGCATAGAGTTGCTCATAATATGTTCTTATAATTGTTTGTATTTCTTTGGGGTTGGTTGTGATCTCTCCTCTTTCATTCATGATTTTGTTGATTTGGGTCTTTTCTCTTTTCTTTTTGATAAGTCTGGCCAGGGGTTTATCAATCTTGTTAATTCTTTCAAAGAACCAGTTCCTAGTTTCGTTGATCTGTTCTACTGTTCTTTTAGTTTCTATTTCATTGATTTCTGCTCTGATCTTTATTATTTCTCTTCTCCTGCTGGGTTTAGGCTTTATTTGCTGTTCTTTCTCCAGCTTCTTTAGGTGGAGGGTTAGGTTGTGTACTTGAGACCTTTCTTGTTTCTTGAGAAAGGCTTGTATTGCTATATACTTTCCTCTTAGGACTGCCTTTGCTGCATCCCAAAGATTTTGAATAGTTGTGTTTTCATTTTCATTGGTTTCCATGTATTTTTTTAATTCTTCTTTAATTTCCTGGTTGACCCATTCATTCTTCAGTTGGATGCTCTTTAGCCTCCATGTATTTGAGTTCTTTCCGACTTTCCTCTTGTGATTGAGTTCTAGTTTCAAAGCATCGTGGTCCGAAAATAGGCAGGGAATGATCCCAATCTTTTGGTACTGGTTGAGACCTGATTTATGACCTAGGATGTGATCTATTCTGGAGAATGTTCCATGGGCACTCGAGAAGAATGTGTATTCCGTTGCTTTGGGATGGAATGTTCTGAATATGTCTGTGAAGTCCATTTGGTCCAGTGTGTCATTTAAAGTCTTTATTTCCTTGTTGATCTTTTGCTTAGACGATCTGTCCATTTCAGTAAGGGGGGTGTTAAAGTCCCCCACTATTATTGTATTGTTGTCAATGTGTTTCTTTGCTTTTCTTATTAATTGGCTTATATAATTGGCTGGTCCCATGTTAGGGGCATAGATATTTACAATTGTTAGATCTTCTTGTTGCATAGACCCTTTAAGTAGGATATAATGTCCTTCCTCATCTCTTATTACAGTCTTTGGTTTAAAATCTAACTTGTCTGATATAAGGATTGCCACCCCAGCTTTCTTTTGGTGTCCATTAGCATCGTAAATGGTTTTCCACCCCCTCACTTTCAATCTGGGGGTGTCTTTGGTTCTAAAATGAGTCTCTTGTAGACAGCATATCGATGGGTCTTGTTTTTTAAACCAGTCTGATAGCCTGTGTCTTTTGATTGGGGCATTTAGCCCATTTACATTCAGGGTAACTATTGAAAGATAGGAATTTAGTGCCATTGTATTGCCTGTAAGGTGACTGTTACCATATATTGTCTGTGTTCCTTTCTGGTCTAAGTTGCTTTTAGGGTCTCTCTTTGCTTAGAGGACCCCTTTCAGGATTTCTTGTAGGGCTGGTTTTGTGTTTGCAAATTCCTTTAGTTTTTGTTTGTCCTGGAAGCTTTTGATATCTCCTTCTATTTTCAATGACAGCCTAGCTGGATATAGTATTCTTGGCTGCATATTTTTCTCATTTAGTGCTCTGAATATATCATGCCAGTCCTTTCTGGCCTGCCAGGTCTCTGTGGATAGGTCTCTTGCCAATCTGATGTTCCTACCATTGTACGTTACAGATCTCTTCTCCAGAGCTGCTTTCAGGATTTTCTCTTTGTCTCTGAGACTCAGAAGTTTTACTATTAAGGGTCTGGGTGTTGACCTATTTTTATTGATTTTGAGTAGGGTTCTCTGTGCCTCCTGGATTTTGGTGCCTGTTTCCTTCCCCAAATTAGGGAAGTTCTCTGCTATAATTTGTTCCACTATACCTTCTGCCCCACTCTCTCTTTCTTCTTCTTCAGGGATCCCAATTATTCTAATATTGTTTTGTCTTATGGTATCACTTATCTCTCGAATTCTGCCCTCATGATCAGTAGTTGTTTAACTCTTTTTCTCTGCTTCTTTATTTTCCATCATTTGGTCTTCTATATCACTAATTCTCTCTTCTGCCTCATTTATCCTAGCACTTAGAGCCTCCTTTTTTGATTGTACCTCATTAATAGCCTTTTTGATTTTGACTTGGTTAGATTTTAGTTCCTTTATTTCTCCAGAAATGGTTTCTCTAATATCTTCCCTGCATTTTAAAGCCCAGCTAGTATCCTTAAAATCGTCATTCTGAACTCCAGTTCTGACATCTTACTAATGTCCGTATTGGTTAGGTCCGTGAAAGTCGCTACTGCCTCTTGTTCCTTTTTTTGAGGTGATTTTTTCCATCTTGTCATTTTGTCCAGAGGAGACTAGATGAATGAGAGAACAAAATGCTAACAGGGTAACAACAACCCCAGAAAAATAGACACTGAACAAATCAGAAGAGACCTGAAACCGGGGGGAAAGAAAGGGAAAGAAAGAAAAAAGAAAAAAAGGAAAAAGATAAAAGAAAAATGTGATCAAATATGATCAGGCTGGTGCATAGATCAGTGCCACACATTAAATTTTGGGCATATTTTGGTCTGTTAGAAGAAAGTGCCTCCCAAAATTTTAAAGAAAGAAAAACATATATGTACAAAAATAAGGGTAAATACAATGAAGGGATGGAATATGACTGTACAAATGAAAATTATAAAAGATTTTTAAAAAGGAATTGATAAGAAGTTGGTTGAAAAAAGAAAGAAGAGGAATTAAAACAAAAAGGGAGAGAATGTGATGAGGCAGGAGACTAGAATAAATCTATACACTAGAGATTTAGGGTATATTTTGGCCTGTTAGAAGAAACCGTATCCCAAATTTAAAAAAGATAACAACTTATATATATACACCAAAAATACCGTTAACTACTATGAAGGGATAGAATATGACTCTAAAAATGAAAAATAAAAAAGATTTTTAAAAAAGGGATTGATAAGATGTTAGTTGCAAAAGGGAAAAGAAAAATTCAAAAGAAAAAAAGAAAAAGAGAAAAAAAGAAAATCAAAAAATTAACTTTGAAAGACTAAAGAATCAGGGGGGGAAAAGCCATGATTTCTATTTTCTGTATTCCCCTAGCACTGGAGTTCTGCCATTCTCATTGATCGGTAAACTTGGTCTTGGCTGGCTGTTCTTGCTGATCTCCTGGGGTAGGGGCCTGTTTGCCGTGGTCCTCAAATGTCTTTGCTGGAGGCGGAATTGCCCCGCCCTTGCAGGTCCGGGCTAAGTCATCTGCTTGGGTTTGCTCTCAGGAGCTTTTGTTCCCTGCAAGCTTTCTGTATAGCTTTGGAGGATGAGAGTGAAAATGTCATCCCCCCAATCTCCATGCTGGAGGAGCCAAGAACTCGGAGCCCCACTCCTCCATGTGCCCCCAGAGAAAAGCAGGCAATCACTCTTTTCTCCCTGGTCTCCGGCTGCACTCTGTGCTCACCTGGCCTGTGACTGAGCATTTCTATCTCTGCCACAGGACCCTGTTTGGAGTCTCTAAACCCAGGAGATTCCTTTGTGCACTCCTGTGCCACTCCTTCTGGGGGAGGAAAGGGAGTCTCCCCAGATCTGCTTCTTGTTGTGTCCCTGCTGGAAGAGCAGTGGCCTGACTGTGCCGCATATCATGGTTTATGGCAACCCTGAGCTGAGAGCTCGCTCCTTGGCTTCGTCTGTGCAGCTGGCTTCCCTGCTCCAATATCTGGGAGCTCTGCTGCACTCAGGCACCCCTGGTCTTTCTGTGACCCCGACAGTCCTGAGAGCACACTGTCCCAGTGAGGGTTCCACCCCCCACTAGCTACTGGAGCGAGTCCCTCAGAGGAGCAGATTTCTAAAAGTTCCAATTTTGTGCTCCGCTGCTCTATCACTTGCCAGTAGCAGCTGACGGAGGCCCCCTCCCCTGCCATCTATCTTCCCAAATATTGCCATGGATTCACTTCTCTGCACGTCCTACCTTCCAGAAAGTGGTCGCTTTTCTGTTCAGAGAGTTGCTGCTATTCTTTTCTTCGATCTCCTATTGAGTTCGCAGGTATTCAGAATGATTTGATCCATGTCTCGCTGAATTCCTGGGACCAGATGAAATTTAGGTCTCCTACTCCTCCGCCATCTTGCTCCTCCCCCTCCAGTTTTATCTTTTAACAGTGGTAAAACCAAAATGACATAGCTGAGCTCAAAAACCAGACAAACATTTCTAGGAGTTGGAAGTTGAGTAGTTAACAGGGCTATAGGGACTGGGCTGGAAATAGGTATCGTGGCCAGAATTGACATTCTGCCAGGAAAAGATGACTGAAAACAAGTCCTATTTGAGCAGAAAAGGTTGGGGTGAGGGGAGAGGGGCACTACACTGAGCCAAGCTTGTAGCTAGAAGTGAAAGGCTGTGGTGGCTGATTGTTGTTGCTAGGACTTCTAGTACTATGTTGAACAATAGTGGCAAGAGTGGGCATCCTTGATGTGTTCCTGATCTCAAGGGAAAGGCTCTCAGCTTTTCCCCATTGAGGATGATATTTGCTGTGTGTTTTTCATAGATGGATTTTATGAACTTGAGGAATGTTCCCTCTATCCCTATTCTCTGAAGAGTTTCAATTAGGAAAGAATGCTGTATTTTGTCAAATGCCTTTTCTGCATCAATTGAGAGGACCATATGGTTCTTCTCTCTCTTCTTATTAATGTGTTCTATCACATTGATTGATTTGTGAATGTTGAACCATCCTTGCATCCCAGAGATAAATCCCACTTTGTTGTGGTGAAAGATCCTTTTAATGTATTGTTGGATCCTATTAGCTAGGATTTTGTTGAGAATTTTGGAATCCATATTCATCAGGGATATTGGTCTGAAATTCTCATTTTTGATGGGGTCTTTGCCTGGTTTGGGGATTAAGGTAATGCTGGCCTCATAGAATGAGTCTGGAAGCTTTCCTTCTGTTTCTATTTTGTGAAACAGCTTCAGGAGAATAGGTATTATTTCTTCTTTGAATGTTTGGTAGAATTCCCCAGGGAAGCCATTAGGCCCTGGACTCTTTTTTTTGGAGCTCTTTGATCACTGTTTCAATCTCGTTACTGGTTATTGGCCTATTCAGGTTGTCAATTTCTTCCTGTTTCAGTCTTGGCAGTTTATAGGTTTCCTGGAAGGCATCCATTTGTTCCACATTGTTCAATTTATTGGCATATAGTTGTTGATAATAATTTCTAATAATTGTTTCTATTTCCTTGGTGTTAGTCGTGATTTCTCCCCTTTCATTCACAATTTTATTAATTTAGATACTTTCTCTTTTCTTTTGGATAAGTCTGGCCAGTGGCTTATCGATCTTATTAAGAACCAGCTTCTAGTTTTGTTGATCTTATCTACTGTGTTTCTGGTTTCTGATTCATTGATCTCTGCTCTAATCTTAATTATTTCTCTTCTGATGCATGTCTTAGGCATCCTTTGTTGCTTTTTCTCTAGTTCTTTAAGGTGTAAAGTTAGTTGATGAATTCGGGATTTTTCTATTTTTTTGAGTGAGGCTTGGATGGCTATGAATTTCCCCCTTAGGACCACCTTTGCAGTATCCCATAGGTTTTGGACCAATGTGTTTTCATCCTCATTGGTTTCCATGAATTGTTTAAGTTCTTCTTTGATTTCCTGGTTGACCCAAACATTCTTGAGCAGAGTGGTCTTTAGCTTCCAAGTGTTTGAATTTCTTCCAAAATTTTCTTGTGATTGAGTTCCAGTTTTAAAGCATTATGGTCTGTGAATATGCAGGGAATAATCTCAATCTCTTGGTACCAGTTGAGACCTGATTTGTGACCCAGTATGTGGTCTGTTCTGGAGAAAGTTCCATGTGTGCTCGAGAAGAATGAGTATTCTGTTGTTTCAGGGTGGAATGTTCTGTATATATCTATGAGGTCTATCTGGTCTAGTGTGTCATTCAAAGCTCTTGTTTCTTTGTTGAAATTCTGCTTAGATGGTCTGTCTATTGCTGAGAGTGGAATATTCAGGTCTCCTACAATTAACGTATTATTATCATATGACTATTTTGGTAAACAGTTGGCTTATGTAGATGGCTGCTCCCATGTTGGGGGCATAGATATTTATAATTGTTAGATCTTCTTGTTGGATAGACCCTTTAAGAATGATATAGTGTCCTCTGTGTCTCTAACTACAGTCTTCAGTTTAAAATCTAATTTGTCTCATAGAAGAATTGCTATCCCAGCTTTCTTTTGAGGTCTGTTAGCATGGAAGATGGATCTCCATCCCTTCACTTTCAGTCTGGATGTATCTTTAGGTTCCAAATGAGTCTCTTGTAGACAGCATATGGATGGGTCCTGTCTTTTTATCCAAACTGCAACCCTGTGCCATTTTATGGGAACATTTAGACCATTCACGTTGAGAGTGATTATTGAAAGATATGAATTTATTGTCATCATGTTGCCTGTGAAGTCTTTGTTTCTATAGGTAGTCCCTGTAAATTTCTGTTCTATATCACTCTTGGGGTCTTTCTCCTTTTATAGAACTCTCTTTAATATTTCTTGCAAGGCCGGCTTAGTGGTCACATATTCTTTCAGTTTCTGCCAGTCTTAGAAGCTCTGCATCTCTCCATCCATTCTAAATGACAGCCTTGCCGGATAAAGTATTCTTGGCTGCATGTTCTTCTCATTTAGTACCCTGAGTATATCTTGCCAGCCCTTTCTGGCTTGCCAGGTCTCTGTGGATAGGTCTGACATTATTCTGATGTTCCTCCCTCTGTACGTAAGGAATCTCTTCCCCCTAAGTGTCCTTGGTTCTAAGATTTGTGAGTTTTATTATTACATGCCAGGGTGTTGGCCTGTTTTCCTTGATCTTGGGAGGGGTCCTCTCTGCCTCTAGGAAATGAGTGTTTGTTTCATTCCCCAGATTAGGGAAGTTCTCAGCCATGATTTGCTCAAATATATCTTCTTGTCCTCTCTCTCTCCCCACCCCCTCAGGGATCCCAATAATTCTGATATTGGAACATTTCATGATGTCACTTATTTCTCTGATTCTGTTTTCATGGATTTTGAGTTGTTTCTCCTTGTCCTCCTCTTTATCCTTCTTTTCTATCATTTGGTCTTCTATATCACTAATTCATTCTTCTGCCTCACTTACCCTACCTGTTAGATTATCTAGATTAGACTGGATCTCATTGATAGCATTTTTAAGTTCTGTGAGTTCAGCTTTCATTTCTGCCCTTAGAGACTCTATGTTGCCATTAATCAATTTCTCCATTCTAGCTATTGTCTTCACAACTGCTACCCTGAATTCCATTTCTGACATCTTGGTTTTATCTGTATCCATTTGTCAATCTGTGGCAGAAGTCACAGTCTCTGAGTCTTTCCTATTTTGGGGGTTCCTCCTCCTAGTCATTCTGTTGAGGGATGGTTGAGTCCAAATTATGGACCACAACCCAAGCAAGATGCATCTGTTTTATAGGGACCTTAGGGTTGCCAGCCTCTTGTTCTCCCAGCCTGTCTTCTGGGGAAGAGGCCTGCCTTGTTGTTACTCAGGTAACCCTGTTTGGGCAGAGTTGCCCTGCCCCCTGTGGGGGGGATGGGCTTAGTGAAAACCGGTTTTTTGGGGCTTTTGTTCTCTGGCAGCTTTCCCTGGTGGCTTTCTGCATCTCTTCCGAGAGTCAGAGCAGAAGAGATCATTTCCAACCCTCTGCCTCAGAAAAGAGAGTTCACAATTGTTCTTCAGTGAGCTCTCCAGGCCACACTATCTCTGTTTCTGTCTGTGCTGCTATAAACTGAAGTGTCCTGAGTTGTGTGCCCCTCAGCAGGGCTCCCAGTCCTCACCTCCAGGTCGGGGCACAGGGGCACGTCTCTGCCCTTTGTGCTTCTAAAACCACCTGCTGCCCCCAGTTCCCATGCAAGGCCCTGCCACTTCAGGTTTCAGTCTGAGGGGGCTGCCCTAAAGTCCTTTCTCTGCTGCTACTGGTCTGCCAGTCTGTGCCCTGTTCCCAGTGTGGGAGGCTATCGCTCACCAGTGCTGTAGGATCCCCATGTCTCCCTCCCCCTTCCATTTATCTTTGGTTATGTGCCTGCAGAATCACAGCTCCCTGCTTCATACCTTGAAACCAACTGCCTGCGATATTCTGTTTGTAGAGTTCCATATATATCTTCTTACATCTCAGACTGATTTCGTGGGTGTTCAGAGTGGTCTGGTGGACATCCAGCTCAATTCCGGGGACCAGTTAGAATAGGGTCCCCTACTCGTCTGCCATCTTTTTCTCCCCCCCCCTTTCATTCTCAATTATAATGTCTCAGATCCTATTAAATATCTTTTTCTGGATAGAAATACAAATTGGTAATTACCACTTTAAAAATAAATTTTTTTAAAGATTTTATTTAGAGAGAGAAAAAGAGCAAGAGAGCACAAGCAGGGAGAGTGGAAGAGAGAGAGGGAGAAGCTCCCTGCTCAGCAGGGAGACTGATGTGGGGCTTGATCCTAGAACCGTAGGATCATGACCTGAGTCTAACAGAGATGTTTAACCTGATGAGCCATCCAGGCACCCTGGCAATTACCACTTCTTAAAAAACAATTTTATGCTTTCACTTTTTCACACTGTAATATCTCCAAAATCTGAAAGCATTCCAGAATTTCTTTTGGAGAACAGACACTTGTGATGCAAATTGTCCCTGACAGATCTTAAGAATCAAAACTAGAATAAATGTCAGAGGTGCAAAGAACTTCGTGAAGACAGGTTAAGAAATGCTGTATCACCCACGCTCTAATTGGCACCGGGACCAACATGAAGTGAAAAAATATGGAACATCAGCTTCTGAATTGAAAGAGGTAAAGACATTCTAAGAACATGTTAGTCCTTGACTTTTTTACATGTATAGAGTAATGTATAATAAAAATTGACATCTATGGGGCACCTGGGTGGCTCAGTCATTAAGTGTCTGCCTTCAGCTCAGGTCATGATCCCAGGGTCCTGGGATGGAGCCCCACATAGGGCTCCCTGCTCGGCAGGAAGCCTGCTTCTCCCTCTACCACTCCCCCTGCTTGTGTTCCTGCTCTCGCTATCTCTCTCTCTCTCAAATAAATAAACAAAATCTTTTTTAAAAAATTGACATCTAAGTCAAAGAGTTCTTTTTTGATAGGCATAAAATAAAAATTATTTGTGATAACAAAGCATAATAACAAGATTTAATTGGCAGTTTTATTTTCTTTAATTGGTACATAGAATTCCATAAAATTATACCCTCTAGTCAGTAACATCCTGGATTTCATAAAATATGATACATTGCTTTTATTTATTTCATAGTTCCTGACTAGGGATTTGTTCTGTGACACCACCTTTGATATTCCCATTATAAATCCAGGGCAGGAATGAGCTCCAAATTATCATTAAAAGATCTTGCTTGGAGGTCTAGAAGGCCAAATGGAAGCAGCCACAAACTTGTTAGACAGAAAGAGGTAAGCCCAAATTTACTTGGAGCAAAAGAGAGAAGAAAAACGTCTCCTACTCAAAATGAGCCTGTCACTCAACATCCCAAAACTCATGACATTTAATAAAATAGACAACAGACACAAAAATCAGAAAAGGAATTCTCTCCAGTAGGAATTCTGTTTGTAGAGCAATATGGAAAATACTTAAAAGTAAAGATGTTTGTGATGTTCGAAGAGATAAGTGAAGATGCAAGTTGCATTAAAAATAAGCAATTATATTTAAAGGCAGCAGCTAAAAAAAGAATGATATAATAAAAAATCATAGGGCAAAAAAAGAGAGAGAGAGAGAGAGAAGCAAACCAAGAAAGAGACGTAACTATAGAGAACAAATTGATGGTTACCAGAGGGGAGGTGGGTGGGAGAATGAGTGAAATAGGTGATGGGGCTAAAGGAGTGCACTTGTGATGAGCACCAGGTATTACATGGAAGTGTTGAATCACTAAACTGTATACCTTAAACTAATATTACACTGTATGTTAACTAACTGGAATTTAAATAAAAACAAAAACAATTTAAAAAAATTTTTGAAGTATGTTTTCTCATTATTTTATTTTTTAAAATGTTTTTATTTAAATAGAGTTAGCTAACATACAGTATTATATTAGTTTCAGGTATACAATATAGTGATTCAACACTTCCATATATCACCTGCTGCTCATCATGATAAGTTCACTTCTTAATCCCCATCACCTATTTATTCCATCTCCCTAGGCCCCTCCTCTCTAGTAACCATCATTTTTTGAAATTTATAATTAAGATTCTGTTACTTGATTTGTCTCTCTCTCCCTCTCTTTTTTCCCCCTTTGCTTGTTTGTTTCTTAAATTACACATTTGAGGAAAATCACATGGTATTTGCCTTTCTCTGACTGACTTATTTTGCTTAGCATAATGCTCTGTAGATCTATCCATGTCATTGCAAATGGCAAAATTGCATTCTTTTTTATGGCTGGCTAATATTCCATTGCATGTATGTACCACATCTTCTTTATCCATTCACCAATTGATGGTTACTGGGGCTGCTGCCTTTACTTGGCTATTGTTAAGTAATGCTGCTATAAACATAGGGGTATATGTATCCCTTTGAATTAGTGTTTTTGTATTCTTTGGATAAATACCCAGTAGATCAATTGCTGGATTGTAGGTTTGTTCTATTTTTTTTTTTAATTTTATTCATTTATCTGACAGAGAGAAACACAGTGAGAGAGGGAACACAAGCAGGGGGAGTGGGAGAGGGAGAAACAGGCTTCCCGCGGAGCAGGGAGCCTGATGCAAGGCTCGATCCCAGGACCATGGGATCATGACCTGAGCCGAAGGCAGATGCTTAACGACTGAGCCACCCAGGTGCCCTGGTTTGTTCTATTTTTAACACATTGAGAAAACTCCATATAGTTTTCCAGAGTGGCTGCACCAGTTTGCATTCCTACCAACAGTATAAGAGAGTTCCCCTTTCTCCACATCCTCACCAACGCCTGTTGTTTCCTGTGTTGTTAATTTTAGCCATGTTGACTGGTGTGCAATGATATCTCGTAGTTTTGATTTGTATTTCCATGATGGTAAGTGATGATGAACATCTTTTCATGTGTCTATTGGCCATCTAGACATCTTCTTTGGAGAAATGTCTGTTCATGTCTTCTGTCCATTTATTAATTGGATTATTTGTTTTGGGTGTTGAGTTTTATTGAATACTGACCCTTTATTGGATATGTCATTTGCAAATATCTTCTCCCATTCAGTAGATTGCCTTTTAGTTTGGTTGATTGTATCCTCTCTTGCTTTTTATTTTAATGTAGTTGAATTAGTTTATTTTTGCTTTTGTTTCCCTTGCCTCAGGAGATATATCTAGAAAAAAGTTGCTACTTTGATGATGTCAAAGAAGTTACTGCCAATGTTCTCGTCTAGGATTTTGATGGTTTCCTGTCTCACATTTAGGTGTTTCACCATCCATTTTGAGTTTATTTCTGTGTATGGTGTAAGAAAGTGGTCAGGTTCATTCTTTTGCATGTTGCTGTCCAGTTTTCTCAACACCATTTATCAAAGAGGCTGTCCTTTTCCCATTGAATATTCTTTCCTGTGTTGTTGAAGATTAATTGACTATATTCTAGGTCATTCACTTCTGGGTTTTCTAATCTGTTCCACTGATCTATGTGTCTATTTTCATGTCCATACCATACTGTTTTGATTATTATGGTTTTGTAATATAACTTGAAGTCTGGAATTGTGATGCCTCCAGCTGGGTTTTCTTTTTCAAAATTGTTTTCCCTATTAAGGTTCTTTTGTGGTTCCATACAAATTTTAGGATTGTTTGTTCTAGTTCTGAGAAAAATGCTGTTGGTATTTTGATAGGGATTGCATTAAATATGTGGATTGCTTTGGTTAGCATAGACATTTTAACTATATTTGTTCTTCCAATCCATGAGCATGGAATGTCTTTCCATTTCTTTGTGTCATCTTCAATTTCTTTCATTAGTGTTTTATAGTTTTCAGAGTACAGGTTTTTCTCCTCTTTGGTTCAGTTTATTCCTAATATCTTATTATTTTTGGTGCAATTGTAAATGGAAATGTTTTCTTAATTTCTCTTCTGCTGTTTTATTATTAGTGTATAGAAATGCAACAGATTTCTGCACATTGATTTTGTATCCTGCAACTTTACTGAATTCATATATCAGTTTTAGCAGTTTTTTGGTGGAGTCTTTGGGTTTTCTAGACATAGTATCATGTCATCAGCAAACAGTGAAAGTTCTGCTTCTTCCTTACCAATTTGGATGCATTTTATCTCTTTTTGTTGTCCAATAAATGTGGCTAGGACTCTAAATACTATGTTAAATAAAAGTGGTGAGACCAGACATCCTTGTTTTGTTTCTGACCTTAGGGGAAAATCTCTCAGTTTTTCCCCATTGAATATGATGTTCATTGTCGGTTTTTCATCTATGGCCTTTATTATGTTGAGGTATGTTCCCTCTAAACCTACTTTGTTGAGTTTTTTTTTTTTTTTTTATGAATGGTTGTTGTACTTTGTCAAATGCTTTCTTTTCATCTATTGAAATGATCATATGATTCCTACCTTTTCTTTTATTAATGTGATGTATCACACTGATTAATTTGTGAATATTGAACCACCTTTCAAACCAGGAATAAATCGCACTTGACAGTGGTGAATGATTTTTTAAAATTTATTGTTAAATTCAGTTTGCTAGTATTTTGTTGAGGATTTTTGACTGTATGTTCGTCAGAGATATTGGCCTGTAGTTCTCTTTTCTTGTGGTGTCTTTATCTGGTTTTAGTATCAGGGTAATGCTGGCCTCATAGACTGAATTTGGAAGTTTTCCTTCCTTTTCTAGTTTTTAGAGGCTTTTGAGAAGAATAGGAATTAATTCTTCTTTAAATGTTTGGTAGAATTTGCCTGTGAAGCCATCTGGTCCTAGACTTTTTTGTTGTTGTTTTTGGGAGTTTTTTGATTACTGATTCAATTTCTTTACTGGTTATCAGTGTGTGCAAAGTTTATATTTCTTCCTGCTTTGGTTTTTGGAGGTTATATTTCTAGGAATTTATCCATTTCTTCCAGGTTGCCCAATTTGTTGGCATATAGTTCTTCATAATCATCTTTTATAATTGTATTTCTGTAGTTTTGGTTGTTATTTCTCTTCTTTCATTTGTCATTTTATTCCCTTGAGTCTTTTTTTTTTTTTTCTTGATAAGTCTGGCTAGAGGCTTATCAATTTTATTGATTTTTTTCAAAGAACCAGCCCCTGGTTTCATTGATGTGTTCTATTGTTTTTTTATGGTTTTGTTTGTTTGTTTTTTAGTTTCTATATCATTTATTTCTGCTCTAATCTATATTATTTCTTTCTGTTGGTTTTAGGTTTTGTTTATTCTTCTTTTTCTATCTCCTTTAGGTATAAGTTTAAGTTGTTTGAGATTTTTCTTGCTTCTTGAGGTAGGCCTGTATTGCTATATACTTCCCTCTTAGAACTGCTTTTGCTGCATCCCAAAGGTTTTGGACCATTGCATTTTCATTTTTGTTTCTATGTAATTTTTTATTGTTTTATTTCTGGCTGACCCATTCATTGTTTAGTAGCATATTATTTAATCTTCATGTATTTGTGGTCTTTTCAGATTTTTTCCTTTAGTTGGCTTCTAGTTTCATAGGTTTGTGGTCAGAAAAGATGCAAGGTATGACTTCAATCTTTTTTAATTTGTTGAGGCTGTTTTGTGGCCTAATATGTGATCTGTTCTGGAGATGTCCCATTTGCACCTGAAAAGAATGTGTATTCTGCTCTCCTAGTATGGAATATTCTGAATATATCTGTTAAATCCATCTGTTTCAGTGTGTCATTCAAAGTCATTGTTTCTTTGTTGATATTCGGTTTAGATGATCTGTCTATTGATGTAAGTGGGGTGGTAAAGTCCCCTACTATTATATTAATTCCTTTATATTTGTTATTAATTGATTTATATATTTGGGTGCTCCCATGTTGTGTGCATAAATATTTATAATTGTTATATCTTCTTGTTGGATTGTCCCCTTTATTATTATATAGTGTCCTTTATCTCTTGTAAGAGTCTATTTTAAAATCTATTTTGTCTTGGGCGCCTGGGTGGCTCAGTTGGTTAAGCGACTGCCTTCGGCTCAGGTCATGATCCTGGAGTCCCTGGATCGAGTCCCGCATTGGGCTCCCTGCTCGGCGGGGAGTCTGCTTCTCCCTCTGACCCTCCCCCCTCTCATGTGCTTGCTCTCTCTCAAATAAATAAATAAAATCTTTAAAAAAAAATTTTAAAATCTATTTTGTCTTATATAAGTATTACTACTCAGTTTTTTTTTCCATCTATTTGCATGATAGATATTTATCCATCCCCTCACTTTCAATTTGTGGGTGTCTTTAGGTCTAAAATGAGTCTCTTATAGACATCTTATAGATAGTCATTGTCTTTTTTTTTAAATCCATTCTGTCACCCTATGTGTTTTGATTGGAGTGTTTAGTTCATTTACATTCAAATTATTGAGAGAGATGTATACAACTGTCCTCTTTTGTCTTGCTGCTTTTAAGGTTTTTTCTTTTCCAGGGATGCCTGGGTGGTTTAGTCGGTTAAGTGTCTGCCTTCAGCTCAGGTCATGATCCCAGGGTCCTGGGATTGAGTTCCACATCAGGCTCCCTGCTCAGTGGGGTGTCTGCTTCTCCCTCAGCCTGCGGCTCCTTCTGCTTGTGCTCTCTGTCTCTCTCTGACAAATAAATAAAATAAGAAAAAAGATTTTTCTTTATCACTATATTTTGCCATTTTAATTACCATGTATCTTGGTGTGGATCTGCTTTTGTTAATTTTGTTGAAGGTTTTCTGTGCCTCCTGGATCTGGATATCTGTTTCCTTCCCCAGATTAGGGAAGTTTCAGCTATTATTTCTTCAAATAGATTTTCTACTCCTTTACTTTCTCTTCTTCTTCTGGGACTCCTATAACACTAATGTTTTTACCTTTGATGGGGCAACTGAGTTCCCTAAGTCTATTCTCATTTGCATAATTCTTTTTTCTCTCTTTTGTTTAGCTTGATTATTTTCCATTACTCCTTCTCCTAGGTTACTAATTCATTCCTGTGCTTTTTCCACCCTATTGTTTGTTCCATCAGGTATGTTTCTCATTTCATTTATTGAGCTCTTTTATCTCTGCTGCTATTCCTTATCTCTGTGTTAAGGGTCTCACTCATATTATCCACTCTTTTCTCAAGTTCAGTGAGTATCCTTATTATCATTGAATTAAATTCACTATCAGCCATGTTACTTATGTCTGTTTTGCTTAGATATTTGGATGTGGCCTCATCCTGTTCTTTCATTTGGGATAAATTTCTCTGTCTCCTCATTTTATCTTCCTCTCTGTGTCTGTTTCTTTGTTAAGAAAGTCAGCTATGTCTTCTGCTCTTAAAAGTATTGACTTTATGAAGAGGAGTTCCTGGAGTGCCCTGCCTGCAGTAAACCCTTGTTCACCAGATCCTGGCACTTCAGGAAAGTATCCTTCAGGAAAATGTATGTTTTTTATGCCCTGCTTTTTTGTCTGAGTCACTTTTCCTTTTAGTGTAATTGTCTGCAAAGATTCTCTGCCTGTTGTGGGCTCTATTTGTTGTTTGTGTTGTTAGTGGGCTCCAGGGAGGCCAGCTCTGAGGGGGTCTGTTCACTGGGTAACTTGGGAGTTGGGCAACAGTGTTAGCAAAACTTGTGCTGGGCCACTAGTCTTATGCAGCACTGTGGTGCTGTGGACTGTGCACAGGGATAGCCAGGGGTACAAGGTTGGTGCAGAAATGGCTGGGCCCTGCTAGGTGAGAAATGGTGGCTGGGCACTGCACAGAGGCTGGGTACAGTGTGACAGCTGGGTGCAACATGCCATGGCAGCAGTGCACTTGGTGTCTGGGCATGGCATGTGGAGGCAGCTATGCACCTGGTGGCTGGGCACCATGTGTACACAGCTTTACTAAAATTTGCTCTGAGCCCAGAGATGGAGCTAGCAGGCTTGGAGTGGGTGAGTCCTCAGGAGAACTTGTGGGTGTGGCATGCAGCTTGCAGGTTAGGTAGCAAGTGCCTGTACAATCCTGCCTCCTGCAGATGGCCCTTTGTTTATACTAGGGGGCAGGGGAGGAAAATGGTGCCTGCGATCTTCCTTGTTTTTGGAGAAGTCCCCTAACATACTCTGTAATCACTATGAACAAATCTGTTTCCCACTTGCCCCCAGCATTGTAAAAAACTGCCATTTTTATGTTGTCTATCTGTGCAGGCTGCTGTCTCTTTAAGGGTGGCAACCCAGCTATCACTCACCCTCCCCTCTAGCCCAATGTTGAGTCAGCCCACTTTTAAAACTCCACGCTCCAAGTCTCACTGGTTATACAAACTCAAAGAATTCAGCATCTCTGGTTTTCAAAGCCGTACTTCATGGGGATTAGTCTTCCCCATGTGAGCTCCCTGGTGTGAAGACCTGTTTCTCTGTGTGCACAGCTCCCTCCCTCCTACAGGCAGCCACCCTCTACCTTTCTGACTGTACTAACCTTTCAGATGAAGCTTTTTCTCTATATTTAATTGTGGACTGTTTTCTGTCAGTCTTTTGATCTCTCTGGTTTATTGACTTGGATGTGAGTGATATCTAGTTGTAAATGTGGGATGGGGTGAGATTAGGGTCCTCCTACTCTTCCCATGTTCCCTAAATTTTTTGAAATAAATTTAGATATTAATAGAACAATATCAATAAAAGTTAGTATTTATTGAGCTTTACCATGTATGCTAAGAACTATTTTAAGTGCTCTACATGTATTGGCTCTCCCAATATTCATAATTACTACAAAGTAAGTACTATTATCCACATTTTACAGATAAGGAAAATGAACTCCAGAGAAGCTAGTAATTTGTTTAATCCCACTTAGCTAATGAATAGTAGAAGTGGAATTGAACCTAGACAGATTGGAAGCAGAACCCTAGCACTTAAACACTCCCTAATTCTGCATAAATCTTGAATGGACTGTTGAAAAGAGAATTTTTAAATTGGAAGATTAGCAATCTGAAATAAATTTAAACAGAATTTAACACAAAATTCACAAAGATATAAACAAAGAAATAGCAGGTATAAGACATACAGTATAAATAGAGAGGGCCCAACATTTGTCTATTTAAAGCTCTGGAAGAACAATATAAAAAAAATGGTTAAATTGGGGAACCTGGGTGGCTCAGTTGGTTAAGCGGCTGCCTTCAGCTCAGTTCATGATCTCTGGGTCCTGGGATCAAGCCCCTGCTCAGTGGGGAGGTTGCTTCTTCTTCTCCCTCTGCCACTCCCCCTGCTTGTGCTCTTTCTCACTCTCTCTCTGTCAAATAAATAAATAAAATCTTTAAAAATTGGTTAAATCAAAAGACCATATTTGGAGAAATCATTGAGAAGAATTTGCCAAAATTAAATGAAGATATAAATCTTGAATGGACTGCTAAAGAGAGAATTTTTGAATTGGAAAATTAGAGAAATGAAAGAAATTAAAACAAAACTTAACAATGTGGCAGAAACAAAGGACATGTCACCCATGAAGAATTGGACATAGAACATACTTCTCACCAGCTACAATAGATGACAATGGAGTAGTATTTTAAAGTGTTGAAGGAATATAATATTCAACAGGATTTTATGCTCAGTAAATATGACAGACAAGAGAATTAATCAGCCATAGATCCTTACTAACATATCTACAAAATATCAGCCAGAAAAAAGTGAACCCAGGTACAAGAAATAATAGTAACACAAATTGACAACAAATGACAATTTAATTAACTACTGAGTAAAAGAATGTTTTATTTTAGGCTAAAATTAACAACACAAGAAACAATAGGTATTGGCAAAGATGTGGAGAAAGGGGAACCTTCTTACACTGTTGGTGGGAATGCAAACTGGTGCAGCCACTCTGGAAAACAGTATGGAGTTTCCTCGAAAAGTAAAAAATAGAACTACCCTACAATCCAGCAATTACACTACTAGGTATTTACCCAAAGAATACAAAATATTAATTCAAAGGGATACATGGACCCTGATGTTTATAGCAACATTATCTACAATAGTCAAATTATGGAAAGAGCCGAAATGTCCATCAACTGATGAATGGATAAGGAATAGTATACATATACAATGGAATATTATTCAGCCACAAAGAAGAATGAAATCTTGCCATTTGCAAAGATGTGGGTGGGCTAGAGAGTATTATGCTAAGCAAAATAAATCAGTCAGAGAAAGACAAATACCGTATGAGTTCACTCATATGTAGAAATTAAGAAACATAATGAATGTGGTGGGGGGCGGGGAGAGGCAAACCAAGAAACAGACTCTTAACTATAGAAAACAAACTGATGGTTACCAAAGGTGGGGTGGATGGATTAAATAGGTGATGGGGATTAAAGAGTGCATTTGTGATGAGCACCGAGGGTTGTATGGAAGTGTTGAATCACTAAATTGTACACCTGAAACTAATATTACACATATTTTAACTAACTAGAATTTGAATAAAAACTTAAAAATGTTTTATTTTTTAAAAAATGAGTAGAAATAAAAGCATGTAATGAAAATCAGATGGGAGCCCCATGTCAGGCACCTTGCTTCACTGGGAGTCTGGTTCTCCCTCTCCCTCTGACCATCCCCCCTGCTCATAAATGAAAAATGTTTTTTAAAAAATCAGATGAGGAGGGGCACCAGGGTGGCTCATTCAGTTAAGTGTCTCCCTTTGGCTCAGGTCATGATCATGTCCAGGGATTCAGCCCCACATTTGGCTCCCAGCTCAGCAGGAAGTCTGCTTCTCCTTCTAGCTCTCCCCCTCCCCCTGCTTGTGCACTCTCTCTCTAATAAATAAAATCTTTAAAAAATTTCAGATGGGGAAGTATTCTAACAGTAAAGTGCTCCAAGTTCCTTGCTATAGTCAGCTTTATATTTTGTTAGAACAATAATAGCAGAACATTTGTATATTATAAATTTAAGCATAGCCCCTGTAGTGGGCTGAAAATGTCTTCTAAGATGTCTATGTCCTAATTCTTGAAATTTATGAAAATTGTCTTATATGGCAAAGACTTTGCAAATGTGATTAAGTTAAAGATCTTGAGATTATCCTGGATTATCTGTCTGTACTCTAAAGACAATCACAAGTGTCTTTATAACAGAGAGGCAGAGGGAGATTTGATGACAAACTGAAGAGGAGAAGGCAATGAAGGCAATGGAGGCAGAGATTGGAGTGCTATGGCCACAAATGAGGGAATTCTGGCAGCCACCAGAAGTTGAAAGAGGCAAGGAAGGGATTCCCTTAGAACCTCTGTAGAGAGCTCAACCCTGCTTGCAACTTGGTTTCAGACTTCTGGATTTTAGAACTGTGAAAGAGTAAATTTCTGTTGTTTTAAGCCACAAAATTTGTAGTGATTTGCTACAACAGCCACAAGAAACAAATATAAATACTAAATTAAAAGTAATAAAAACCAAAATATCTTTCCCTAGTTTTAAAACAAAAGAGGTAAAAAGAAGCCCATGCACAATAGCAGCAACAATTACAATGTGCCAATGAATAATGCTGGCAGATACACAGATATGGAAGACCTCAACTGAGAAAATTTCAAAATATTATTAATTGCATTCTAGGATGGGAGGAGGAGGGACAGAAGAAAATGAAGGAAATAAAGTCAGGTCTTGAGAATATCTGTAAGGTTTTAAAACTTTCAAAAAACATCTGAAGAAAATATGGCAAAATGTTGAGTCCTTTAAATTCAGTTGTGGGTGTTATTCTCTGTTCTTGTTTTTATATTTGAAATATTTTACAATAAAAACTAAAAAATAAAATACCATGAGTCTCTATTATATAAAATGGAAAGAGAGTTCAAAAGATAGGGTTGTGTCTTCCTGCTTGATTTTTTTTTTTAATGAAATCTTGGAAGCTGTTGACAGAAATAGCTTAGCATGAGCTTGATATAATCAAGGGCACTGAGATCTGGACAATGACCATGATGGAGTTTGGCAAAGATGGAACCAATAATCCCCAAGTATGAGGGAAGGTGGATATGCTCAACCTGAGGTATCATGTGTTCCTCTCTGTTTAGAAGAGATTCCAAAGCATGACTCAAACAATCGCAACAATTGTTTTCCTTGTTTATTTGTTTGCTTTTTATTTTTTTCTTGTCATAAATCATTTTATTGATTAAACCAAAATCAATGATTATAAAAATTATACTTCACCATTTGACCCCAAAGTGCAAGTGTGAAAACAAGTCCATATATACCAATACATGAAATAGCATAAAATAAGAAAATATTTTTCTTATTTATTTATTATTTTATTTTTTAAATTTAATTTAACTTTATTATGTTAGTCACCATACAGTACATCATTAGTTTTTGATGTAGTGTTCAATGATTCATTGTTTGCATATTATACCCAGTGCTCCACGCAATATGTGCCCTCCTTAATACCCATCACCGGGCTAACCCATCCCCCCAAACCCCTCCACTCTAAAACCCTCAGTTTGTTTCTCAGAGTCCATAGTCTCTCATGGTTCATCTCCTGCTCCGATTTCCCCCTTTCATTTTTCCCTTCCTTCTAATTTGCTTGCTTTTTAAAAATTGCACTTATTTTTCAGATAACTTAGAGGAGATAAAGATATTACCTGAACTATAGTAACAGCCAGATATGTGAGGATGAAAAATCCAACTCTAAATCAATTAGAGGTTGCATGACATGGAGGGAAAATCTGAACCAGAGTCAGGAAATCTGGTTCCAAATCTCAGTCTACAGCTAACCAACTGTGAGGCATCTACAGTTTGTATCACCTATAAGTTGGGAAAATAAAAACAACTTCTAAGTTCATTTTTTACATTATCATGCTATAGCTGCTTTTCAGTGTTTTTGTGTTTTTTCATACATGTTGTTCAAGCATCAACTGTAACCATTAGAGTTTCAGCTGAGCAGTTGGCTTCCCAGCTACAAATTGCCTTTCTCAGCCTCCTTTATGTCTAGATGTAGGATCTGGCCAATGGGTGCAAGTGGAAGTTTCTAGGTCTGATCCTTTAAAAAGAGAAATTACATGTACTTTACTCTCTGTTTCCCCTTCCTACAAGCTGAAATTCAATTGTGATGCTAGTAAGGCAGCTTCGACTTTGTGAGGAACAAATACTTGAGGATGACAATGCTAGAATAACAGGATAAAAGGAACTTGGGTCCCTGGATGTCTTTATGGAGCAGAACCACTCTCCCATAATGGCAGACTTCACCTTTGGACTTTTATATGAAAGAAAAAATAAAATCCATCTTGTTTAGTTGTAGCTTAACCAGTGCTTGGATTAATGCAGTGATTAAAAAGGAGCTTCAGATTTTAATAGAAGTCCCAGAGGAGATGGGAACTTTTATCAAGGGTCTGTGACTACTAGTATTACAAGAACAAATACTAGCTTGAATCTAACTATGAGAAAATGATAGAAAAAAAATCCACATAGAAAGAGACATTCTGCAAAACAAATGACTGGATTCTTAAAAATTGACAGTGTTATAAAAGACAAAAAGAGGTTGTGGTATTAGATTTGAAAAGTCTAAAGAACCATGACAAGTATATGTAATCTGTGATCCTTGATTAGAACCTAAATCAAAAATAGAACAAAATTAAATTATACAGAATTATACATAATTTTTAAAAAGTTCTGAAGACCTCTACCCAGAGAAGAAAACATCTGAATAAGTGTTATAAAGAGAACCCAAGGAAATGATTAGGTTAATGAGCTGAATTCATTTATTCATGTATTGAGTCTTCACTAAAGGAAATAACAACTTAGCGCATGGCTATGGTAGAGACCACTAATGGCCCCTGAGTGCTATATATATATATATATATATATACAAATATGTTTTTATACAGCTGTGGAAATTAGAATATAAAATGCATATTGGATAATAAAATAGTGTTACATTTCTTGAGTATTGCAGTTGTATTGGGTTTATAGGAGAATACAGAAAAAAATGCTGTACTATTTAGGGGTAAAGTGTTTAATGTCTGCAACTTATTTCCAAATGGTTCAGTAAAGTAATAATAATAGTAATAGTGGTAGTAGTAATTTTTGTGTATGGCCAAATATTAACAATTCATGAATCTAGCTGAATGTAGGTGAAGAGTATATTGATGTTCTTTGTACTGTTCTTACAATATTTCTGTAGATTTGAAATTGTTAAAAGTAAAATGTTGGGGAAAAACTATAGTAGAAAATACACATGGATATCTTTTAAATTTTAAGGTAGAAAAACATTTTTAAATGACACATATAAAAATTGATCATATAAGAAAATATTTATATATTTAACTATATTAAAATTAGAGTTTTATTTATTGAATGAAACCCTAATTCTATTTATTATATTTTTGTTAGCTGCCTAACTCTCCTCATTAGAAATGTAGATTTTGTGAAAGCAAGAATTTTTGTATATTTTGTTCACTGGTTTATTTCTAGTTCCTACAACAGTGTTAGCACATAGTGGAAACTCCATAAATATATGGTGATGAATTACTGAAGGAATAAATTAATGAGTTTTATAATTAAATTCTAATATTAATTAGTAATCCTTTTAACTAAATTATAAAGCACTGTGGCTCACCAGGCGTGGCTAACATCTGGTTTTGGTCAACAATTCTAGAACTCTGACTTGATTATGTCATTTAATCCTGAAAATTGTGCTGATGACAGACTGCCTGGGTTCAAATTCTGATGCTCTCACTAACTATAGAACAGTGATCACAGACAAGTCATATAAATTCACTAAGTCCCACTTTCTTTATCTTTAAAATTGGTGGGAATAATTGTACTACTTTCTAGGGCAGTTGTGAGTAGTAAATAAAATCATACATATAAAACAAAGTGTTGGGGGAGGAGCAAGATGGCAGAGGAGTAGGCGACCTAAATTTCATCTGGTCCCAGGAATTCAGCTAGATAGGGATCAAACCATTCTGAACACCAATGAACTCAACAGGAGATTGAAGAAAAGAATAGCAGCAACTCTCTGAGCAGAAAAGCAACCAATTTCTGGAAGGTAGGACATGTGGAGAAGCGAATCTGAGGCAATATTCGGGAAGACAGATGGCGGGGGGAGGAGGCCTCTGTTAGCCACTACTGGCAAGTGATAGAGCAGCAGAGCACAAAATCAGAACTTTTAGAAGTCGGCTCTGCTGAGGGACGACACTCCAGTGGCTGAGCAGGGGGTGGAACACTCACTGGGACAGTGTGGTCTCAGGACCCTCAGGGTCACAGAAAGACTGGGGGTGCCTGAGTGCAGCAGAGCTCCCAGGTATCAGAACAGGAAGCCAGCTGCAGAGACTGAGCCGAGGAGTGGGCTCTCAGCTCGGGGTTGCCATAAACCATGATATGCGGCACAGTGAGGCCACTGCTCTTCCAGCAGGGACACAACAAGCAGCAGATCTGGGGAGACTCCCCTTCCTCCCCTGGGAGGAGCAGCACAGGAGTGCACCACAGGAATCTGCTGCGTTTGGAGATTCCAGATGGGGCCGTGTGCCAGAGATAGAAACACTCAGTCACAGGCTGGGTGAGCATGGAGTGCGGCCAGAGACCAGGGAGATGGGAATGATTGACTGCTTTTCTCTGGGGACACACTGAGGAGTTGGGCCCTGAGTTCTCGGCTCCTCCGGGGTGGAGATTGGGAGGCCGCCATTTTCACTCTTGTCCTCCAAAGCTGTACGGAAAACTTGCAGGGAACAAAAGCTACAGAGAGCAAAACCGAGCAGATTACTTAACCCGGACCCGCCAAGGTTAGGGCAATTCCGCCTCCAGCAAAGACATCTGAGAACCACTGTGACAGGCCCCTCCCCCAGAAGATCAGCAAAAACAGCCAGCCAAGACCAAGTTTACCGACCAATGAGAAGGCAGAACTCCAGCACTAGAGGAATACTGCACATAGAATTCATGGCTTTTTTCCCATAATTCTTTACTCTTTCAAAGTTAATTTTTTTAACTTTCTTTTTCTTTTTTTTTCTGAATTTTTCTTTTTCCCTTTTTCAACCAACATCTTATCAATCCCTTTTTTAAAAAATCTTTTTTATTTTTCACTTTTAGAGTCATATTCTAACCCTTCATAGTAGTTAACTTTATTTTTGGTGTATATAAATAAGTTGTTCTCTCTTTAAAATTTTGGGATACAGTTTCTTCTACCAGACCAAAATATATTAATATTTAAATCTCTGGTCTCCTAAATCTCTGGTCTCCTGCCTGGTCACATTCTCTCTCTCATTTTTTTTTTTAAATCTTCTTCTTTCTTTTTTCAACCAACTTCTTATCAATTCCTTTTATAAAATCTTTTATAATTTTCATTTTTACAGTCATATTCCATCCCTTCATTGTATTTACCCTTATTTTTGTACATATATAAGTTTTTCTTTCTTTAAAATTTTGGGAGGCACTTTCTTCTAACAGACCAAAATACGCCCAAAATCTAGTGTGTGGCACTGATCTATGCACCAGCCTGATCATATTTGATCATATTCTTTTCTTTTATCTTTTTCTTTTTTCTTTCTTTCCCTTTCTTTTTCCCCAGTTTCAGGTCTCTTCTGATTTGTTTAGTGTGTATTTCTCTGGGGTCATTGTTACCCTGTTAGCATTTCGTTCTGTCATTCATCTATTCTCCTCTGGACAAAATGACAAGATGGAAAAATCACCTCAACAAAAAGAACAAGCGGCAGTACTGACTGCTAGGGACCTAATCAATATGGACATTAGTAAGATGTTGAAACTAGAGTTGAGAATGATGATTTTAAAGATACTAGCTGAGCTTGAAAAAGAATGAAAGATATCAGAGAAACCCTTTCTGGAGAAATAAAAGAACTAAAATTTAACCAAGTCGAAATCAAAAAGGCTCTTAATGAGGTGCAATCAAAAATGGAGGCTCTAAGTAGTAGGATAAAAGAGACAGAAGAGAGAATCAGTGATATAGGAGACCAAATGATGGAAAATAAAGAAGCAGAGAAAAAGAGTTAAACAACTACTGGATCATGAGGGCAGAATTTGAGAGATAAGTGATACCATAAGACAAAACAATATTAGAATAATTGGGATCCCAGAAGAAGAAGAAAGAGAGAGTGGGGCAGAAGGTATAGTGGAGCAAATTATAGCAGAGAACTTCCCTAATTTGGGGAAAGAAACAGGCATCAAAATCCAGGAGGCACAGAGAACCCCTCTCAAAATCAATAAGAATAGGTCCACACCCAGACATCTAATAGTAAAACTTATGAGTCTCAGAGAGAAAGAGAAAATCCTGAAAGCAGCTCCGGACAAGAGATCTGTAACCTACAATGGTATAAACATTAGATTGGCAAGAGACCTATCCACAGAGACCTGCCAGGCCAGAAAGGACTGCCATGATATATTCAGTGCACTAAATGAGAAAAATATGCAGCCAAGAATACTACATCCAGCTAGGTTATCATTGAAAATAGAAGGAGAGATAAAAAGCTTCCAGGACAAACAAAAACTAAAGGAATTTGCAAACATGAAACCAGCCCTACAAGAAATATTGGAAGGGGTCCTCTATTCAACGAGAGAGCCTAAAAGTAACATAGACCAGAAAGGAACACAGACAATATACAGTAACAGTCATCTTACAGGCAATACAATGGCACTAAATTCATACCTTTCAATAGTTACCCTGAATGTAAATGGGCTAAATGCCCCAATCAAAAGACACAGGCTATCAGATTGGATAAAAAAACAAGACCCATCCATATGCTGTCTGCAAGAGACTCATTTTAGACCCAAAGACACCTCCAGATTGAAAGTGAGGGGGGTGGAAAACCATTTATGATGCTAATGGACACCAAAAGAAAGCTGGGGTGGCAATCCTTACATCAGACAAATTAGATTTTAAACCAAAGAGTATAATAAGAGATGAAGAAGGACACAATATTATACTTAAAGGGTCTATCCAACAAGAAGATCTAACAATTGTAAATATCTATGCCCCTAACATGGGAGCAGCCAATTATATAAGCCAATTAATAACAAAAGCAAAGAAACACATCGACAACAATACAATAATATTGGGGTCTTTAACACCCCCCTCACTGAAATGGACAGATCATCTAAGCAAAAGATCAACAAAGACTTTAAATGACACACTGGACCAAATGGACTTCACAGATGTATTCAGAACATTCCATCCCAAAGCAACAGAATACACATTCTTCTCGAGTGCCCATGGAACATTCTCCAGAATAGATCACATCCTAGGCCACGCATCAGGTCTCAACCAGTACCAAAAGATTGGGATCATTCCCTGCCTATTTTCAGACCACAATGCTTTGAAACTAGAACTCAATCACAAGAGGAAAGTCAGAAAAAACTCAAATACATGGAGGCTAAAGAGCATCCTACTAAAGAAGGAATGGGTCAACCAGGAAATTAAAGAATTTAAAAAATTCATGGAAACAAATGAAAATGAAAACACAACTGTTCAAAATCTTTGGGATACAGCAAAGGCAGTCCTAAGAGGAAAGTATATAACAATACAAGCCTTTCTCATGAAACAAGAAAGGTCTCAAATACACAACCTAACCCAACACCCAAAGGTACGGGAACAAAAACAGCAAAAAAAGCCTAAACCCAGCAGGAGAAAAGAAATAATAAAGATCAGAGCAGAAATCAATGAAATAGAAACCAAAAGAACAGTAGAACAGATCAACGAAACAAGGAGCTAGTTCTTTGAAAGAATTTACAAGATTGATAAACCCCTGGCCAGACTTATCAAAAAGAAAAGAGAAATGACCCAAATAAATAAAATTATGAATGAAAGAGGAGAGATCCCAACCAACACCAAAGAAATACAAACAATTATAAGAACATTTTATGAGCAACTATATGCCTGCAAATTAGATAATCTGGAAGAAATGGATGCATTCCTAGAGATGTATCAACTACCAAAACTAAACCAGGAAGAAATAGAAAACCTGAACAGACCTATAACCACTAAGGAAATTGAAGCAGTAAGCAAAAGTCTCCCAACAAACAAGAGTCCAGGGCCAGATGGCTTCCCAGGGGAATTCTACCAAACCTTTATAGAAGAATTAATACCTATTCTTCTGAAACTGTTCCAAAAATTAGAAGTGGAAGGAAAACTTCCAAACTCTTTTTATGAGGCCAGCATTACCTGATCCCCAAACCAGACAAAGACCCCATCAAAAAGGAGAATTACAGACCAATATCCTTGATGAACATGGATGCAAAAATTCTCACCAAAATACTAGCCAATAGGATCCAACAGTACATTAAAAGGATTATTCATCATGACCAAGTGGAATTTATCCCTGGGTTGCAAGGTTGGTTCAACATCCGCAAATCAATCAATGTGATAGAATACATTAATAAAAGAAAGAACAAGAACCATATGATCCTCTCAATAGATGCAGAAAAAACATTTGACAAACTACAGCATCCTTTCTTGACCAAAACTCTTCAGAGTATAGGCATAGAGGGTACATACATCAATATCATAAAAGCCATCTATGAAAAACCCACAGCTAATATCATTTGCAATGGAGAAAAACTGAGAGCTTTCCCCCTAAGGTCAGGAACATGGCAGGGATGTCCACTATCACCACTGCTATTCAACATAGTACTAGAAGTCCTAGCCACAGCAATCAGACAACAAAAATAAATCAAAGGCATCCAAATTGGCAAAGAAGTCAAACTCTCACTCTTTGCAGATGATATGATACCTTATCTGGAAAACCCAAAAGACCCCACTGCAAAACTGCTAGAACTCATACAGGAATTCAGTAAAGTGTCAGGGTATAAAGTCAATGCACAGAAATCAGTGGCATTCCTATACACCAACAACAAGACAGAAGAAAGAGAAATTAAGGAGTTGATCCCATTTACAATTGCACCCAAAACCATAAGATACCTAGGAATAAATCTAACCAAAGAGGCAAAGGATCTGTACTCAGAAAACTATAAAATACTCATGAAAGAAATTGAGGAAGATACAAAGAAATGGAAAAACGTTCCATGCTCATGGATTGGAAGAACAAATATTGTGAAGATGTCAATGCTACCTAGAGCAATCTACACATTCAATGCAATCTCCATCAAAATACCATCCACTTTTTTCAAAGAAATGGAACAAATAATCCTAAAATTTGTATGGAACCAGAAAAGACCCCGCATAGCCAGAGGAATGTTGAAAAAGAAAAGCAAAGCTGGTGGCATCACAATTCCAGACTTCCAGCTCTATTACAAAGCTGTCATCATCAAGCCAGTATGGTACTGGCACAAAAACAGACACATAGATCAATGGAACAGAATAGAGAGCCCAGAAATGGACCCTCAACTTTATGGTCAACTCATCTTCAACAAAGCAGGAAAGAATGTCCAATGGAAAAAAGACAGTCTCTTCAACAAATGGTGTTGGGAAAATTGGACAGCCACATGCAGAAGAATGAAACTGGACCATTTCTTTACACCACACACAAAAATAGACTCCAAATGGTTGAAAGACCTCAATGTGAGACAGGAGTCCATCAAAATCCTAAAGGAGAACACAGGCAGCAACCTCTTCAACCTCAGCCGAAGCAACTTCTTCCTAGAAACATCGCCAAAGGCAAGGGAAGCAAGGGCAAAAATGAACTATTGGGACTTCATCAAGATAAAAAGCTTTTGCACAGCAAAAGAAACAGTCAACAAAACCAAAAGACAACCGACACAATGGGAGAAGATATTTGCAAATGACATATCAGATAAAGGGCTAGTATCCAAAATCTATAAAGAACTTATCAAACTCAACACCCAAAGAACAAATGATCCAATCAAGAAATGGGCAGAAGACATGAACAGACGTTTTTCCAAAGAAGACATCCAAATGGCCAACAGACACATGAAAAAGTGCTCAACATCACTTGGCATCAGGGAAATCCAAATCAAAACCTCAATGAGATACCACCTCACACCAGACAGAATGGCTAAAATTAACAAGTCAGGAAACGACAGATGTTGGCGGGGATGCGGAGAAAGGGGAACCCTCCTACACTGTTGGTGGGAATGCAAGCTGGTGCAGCCACTCTGGAAACCAGTATGGAGGTTCCTCAAAAAGTTGAAAATAGAGCTACCATACGACCCAGCAATTGCACTACCAGGTATTTACCCTAAAGATACAAATGTAGGGATCCGAAGGGGTACATGCACCCCGATATTTATAGCAGCAATGTCCACAATAGCCAAACTGTGGAAAGAGCCAAGATGTCCATCGACAGATGAATGGATAAAGAAGATATGGTATATATACACAATGGACTATTATGCAGCCATCAAAAGGAATGAAATCTTGCCATTTGCAATGACGTGGATGGAACTAGAGGGTATTTTGCTGAGCGAAATAAGTAAATCAGAGAAAGACTTGTATCATATGACCTCACTGATATGAGGAATTCTTAATCTCAGGAAACAAACTGAGGGTTGCTGGAGTGGTGGGGGTGGGAGGGATGGGGTGGCTGGGTGATTGACATTGGGGAGGGTATGTGCTATGGTGAGCGCTGTGAATTGTGTAAGACTGTTGAATCACAGACCTGTACCTCTGAAACAAATAATACATTATATGTTAAAAAAAAAAAAGAAAGAAGATAGTAGGAAGGGAAAAATGAAGGGGGAAAATCGGAAGGGGAGATGAACCATGAGAGACTATGGACTCTGAGAAACAAACTGAGGGTTCCAGAGGGGAGTTGGGTGGGGGGATGGGTTAGCCTTGTGACGGGTATTAAAGAGGGCACGTACTGTATGGAGCGCTGGGTGTTATAGGCAAACAGTGAATCATGGAACACTACATCAAAAACTAATGATGTAGTGTATGGTGATTAACATAACATCATAAAAACAAAGAACAAAAAACAAAGTGTTGGATTCATACCAATACTCTGCTGATGTGAGCTGCTAAACTTATGTGGCTTACAGAGCTTGATTTGGCCCTTTCCCCCCTCCACCATCATCCATACTGCTCTTACTTTATGTTTTATGCTCTAGTCACGTGAACCTCTTTTCCGTGAATATTCATGCTCTTATTCACCTGTATGCCTTTGTATATACTTCAGCAATGGCATAGAACAACTTTCCCCTAGGTTTTTTGTTTGTTTTAATTACTACCATTGTGAATATCATATCTCAGAAATCTTTCCCTTGGGGAGGAGACCTCTACATCCCACCTTCATTTTAGTTTAGGTGCCCTCCTATGTGATCACAGAGGTCTGCCATGACCAAACACTATTGAATAAGGGCTCAATATTTGTTGAATTAATGAATTGAAGCACCATTCCCAACATGACATGACTAGACAGCTTTCTAAATGCACTGACCTGGCACAAAAGTGCTCTATGGAGAAGTTTAAAAACTAGCAGTGACTAAGAGTTGCTAAGGAGTGCTTTCTTTCCTTCTCATCCTTATAACATTATCTGTGCTACTACTGATCCTTTTTTATCAATGATCTGTCTTACCCAAAGTAGAGGGAACCATTAAATCACTCCTTGACCAATCCCCAGGCATAGGCCTTATTCCCTGGTTTGGAGAAATGTACATTTTTTTCATGACTCAAGGCAGGCCTTCTTGAAAAAGAGAGCATAGTAAAACTTTCCTGCCCACTCAGAGCAGGTACTCCCAGCTCTGGGATTTGTACTGTTGGGAAGTTAACAAGTACCCAACATACACCACTGTTTTGTTCTCTTGTGACTCACAGAGCCTGACACCTGGACTGATTATATTCTATTGATATAAAGTATCAGTATACATTGCATGAAGAGGTGAGGCAGGATCTGCCTTCTATCATTGTAACCTTGATAAGAAGTAGCTTTGAATATGATTGCTTGCCCAGAAGTAGAAAAATGTTGGCAAGACACAGTGTTTCCCTCTGGCCATTCCATTCCAACCACTGCCCTCTGACTTGATTCTTATTCCCTGTATCATTAACACATTGTCCTCTCATGTTTGAGGTCAGCTGGTGTCATCTCTGTCCAGCTTGCTTTCCAGGGCAGACATCCAAGCTTCAAGGACTCACAGTCTGTACTCAGACCATCTTAAAGGCATCTGAGGTGGGACACACAGGTTCCCTTGGAACTGAGCTCTGCTGACTTTGAAAGGTCTGCAAATCAGAAAGATATGAACTTGTCTTCTCACAGGGAGTTTGTGAGAGTAAGCCATAATAACTGTTAGCCCCATAAACTGAACACAGTATCAAAGACAAATGTGTTGTAGAAGAGAATATGCATGTTAGAGGAGAATGAAGCTGCTGTAATCCAAAAATTGACTAAAATGCCACATTGTATTATCTATTCTATTATTGTAATTATTTCATTAGGATTTGTGGAGTCAGAAAATCCTTACATTTGGTTCATTTCATGAAACAACTCATGAACAACAACTGTATGCCAGTAATATGCAATGTGCTGTAGGAGATTAAAAAAACAAAACAAAACCTGGTCCTGTGTTTGAGAAAAACAGTGACCAGTTACTCTAGTCACAATCCTGCCTTTATTATCCCATTGGCAAAAACTTGCATATTTTTTTTCTCCTTTTACCTAAAGTTTATCTATTTCTTAAGTAAATTTAGTTTCCCATGTCTAGGATCTTTCTATACAGCTATTTTAAGACTTTCTTGAGGTACATTCTAGAACTATGTACACAGTCTTCCTACTTTAGACAAAACATAAATTTCCATAAGATGAAGTCACATTTTCTGCTTATTTTTCACTGCTTATAGGTGGTATCCACCTATGTTGATGCTCCTTGACTTTAGGAGTACTTTGGAATGATTTCTTTAAGGATGTCCATATTCATTTCTTGGGTGACGAACTATTGGATACAGCTTAACAGCTTCCAAATCTGGTTTACATTACTTATGCTTAAATATGATAGGGTATATTTACACATAACCACACCTAAGCTCCTTGCCATTTTTCTAACAACTTAAAGAAACCTTCACCTTGGTAGTTTATCATACTGTCTACTTAAATTTTCAGTAGCTCAATAATAATTCTGCTCTTTGTTGAATGTCCTTTTGAAAGACTTTTTGAAGAGAACGTTCCATGATGAGAAACTAAAATCAAGAAACCTGGGACAAAAAGAGGAAAAGGGGCTCAGGAACCAGATCAAATTAAAATTCTGCACCTCTGCCACTTTGTACATGAACTTGGCCGAACCACTGAATCCCTCTGAGATTTGGTTTCCCTAGCAGCAAAAGTGAGGTAATAATATTTACTGCAGAGATGTGTGAAGGAATAATGCCCATAAGGAATCTAGAAAGTGCCTGTACCACAACCTAATAAAACTTTCTGCAATAATGGAAATTCCCTATGCTGCCCTGTCTTATATAGTGGCTATTAGTCATATGTGGCTACTAAGTATTTTCAATGTAGCTAGTCTGACTTGAAGGACTGAATTTTTCATTTTTAATTTAATTAAATTTAAATTTAAATAGTCCCATGCTGATACTGTTTTAGAAACCACAGGTCTAGACTATGATAGGTCCTCAGTAAATGATAGTCATTGAGATGATTATTAATGGGAAATTTGGATTTTCTGAAAAATGGCCTAACCTGGAGAAGAACAACAACAAAAACAGCTACAACAAACCGATGAAAATTCTCATTGCAGTTTTCTGTTATTTTCTTTGAGAACTTATGTCATATTAACTTAAGAACATCTAAATATTGCCTTCTAGATGCCTATGGCCTCACATCTCTAAGTCCCTTCCCTAGTCCTGAGAACAGCAAGACTTTCTTTCCTCCTCACTACTGACATGGCTACCTCTGCTACTATTATGTCCAGTAAAGAAGAGTCCTCCTGAAATCCTTTATTGAGAATCCTGTACCGCTGATGCTGCAACCCTCAAGTTACCAACGACATTCTAAAAGCCCCTAAAAAGAGTGTG
This sequence comes from Neomonachus schauinslandi, assembly GCF_002201575.2. NCBI lineage: Eukaryota > Metazoa > Chordata > Mammalia > Carnivora > Phocidae > Neomonachus > Neomonachus schauinslandi. Next base: position 41,678,646 of record NC_058404.1, read on the forward strand.
CATTCTTTAGGTATTTGAGATCAGCTTCATTTAGAAGCTTATGGAAAAAAATCTCTAAGTTTATTAAATACCATACTCTTACACATTTGTTCACCTTGTTATCACAACACAAACAAGCTTTAAGATTATTCAGTTCAGCCAAGAAATACTGCTGGAAGTAATTTTATCACACTCACATTTCTCAATAGAAACTCTATACCACTTTCTAAAATTACCAACTATTCTGGGCCAGGTGACCCTGGACACCTCAAGGTCTTTGGCTTCAATAGTTCCAACCTCTCCAAACTCATGTGAGTCCAGCCCTGAAGAGATGGTACTAATTATGATAATTCTTTTGTTTATGATTTAGAGACTTGATCTTATAGTCTGGATAAATAGGGTTGATTCTGAAATATAGCAGTTGAAGCAGAGTAAACTAGAGATTAGTTGCATGCTTTATAAACCAGACCTAAAGGAACTGTGAGAAATAAATTTCTGTTGTTGATAAGACACCCACTTTGTAGTAGCTAATTTTAGCAACCTGAGCTGACCAAGATAGGCATGTACAACTACCTAAAGTTGTATACCCTTCCCTTCAGAAGTTTTTAATACCTTGTAGGGCCCAGGGAGGGGAGAAAAGATAAATATAAATGTAATCCAATGCTAAGTTACACTGAGAAATAAGAAATGAGTTACATATGAGAAAATGCAATAATCCAACGAGGTATTTGGTAAAGAGAGAGAGCAGTGTAGCTGAAAAGACATCATGAGAAAGGACCTCAGCTGGGTCTTGAATGATTAATCAATGAATTGGAGAGAGGGTAAGGTAAATTAGGTGACAGCATGAGGGAAGTCAAAGAAACAGGAATGAAGAGGAATTGAGTCTAACCGAAGTGAAGGGTAAGTGTTAATTAAGTACTGAATAAAAATTTGTTTTTACCACGTTTGCTAATTTCTTAAGTGCAACAGAAGTCAGGTTGGAACTGTTTTCTAAGTCTACCTGCAATTCTGATTGTACAAAATTATTATTTTTTTCAATAGCTAATCTAAAAGTTTTCTCTTCAGGCCCCTACTAGTCAAAAGAGGTAATTGGGGAAGGACTTTGATCTTCATTGTGGGAAATTGATTCTCAAACTTTAACTTCCATCAAAATCACCTGGCGAGCTTGTTAAAAGAAACTCCTTGACAGTTTCTGATTCAGTAGGTTTTGGTTGGGCCTGAGAATATGCATTTCTAACATGTTCCTGGTGATGCTTATGTTGCTCGTTTGAGACCACCTCTACTGGTTGAGAGCAAAGCTAAGTGGGATCTTCTATCCTGCTTATAAAACTGCATAGTGAGGCCAACCACAGGCACGGGGAAACTTCAGATCAACAAACTAAATATAAAAATAAGGTATCCAGTTAAATGAACTGAGCTTGTTGTTTGAGATTGTGGGACATAAAAAATAAACTTCACAACATGACTTTTAAGAACATTAAGACTTTTTTCCCCTTACTACTGCATCTCCTTTTTAAAAAATTCAATTTATTTTATTTATTTAACTCAAGTATAGTTAACATACAGTGTTATATTAGTTTCAGATATACAATATAGTGATTCAACAATTCCACACATCATCCAGTGATCATCAGGACAAGTGAACTCCATAATTTCCATCATCTATTTCACCCATCCCCCCACCCACCTCCCCTGTGGACAAACCATCAGTTTGTTCTCAATAGTTAAAAGTCTGTTTCTTGGCTTGCCTCTCTCTGTCTTTTTTTTCCCTAGCTCATTTGTTTTGTTTTTTAAATTTCACATATGAGTGAAATCATATGGTATTTGTCTTTCTCTGACTGGTTTATTTCACTTAGCATAATACCCTCTTGTTCCATCCATGTCATTACAAATGGCAAGATTTCATTCTTTTTATGGCTGAATAATATTCCACATGTATATGTATTACATCTTTATCCATTAATTGGTCAGTGGACACTTGGGCAGCATCCATAGTTTGGCTATTATAAATAATGTTGCTGTAAACATCAGAGTGCATGTATCCCTTTGAATTAGTATTTTTGTATTTTGTATTAGTAGCATGATTACTGGATCATAGGGTAGTTCTGTTTTTAACTTTTTGAGGAACCTCCATACTATCTTCCATAGTGGCTGTACCAGTTTGCATTCTCACCAACAGTGCAAGATGGTTCCTTTTTCTCCACACCCTCACCAATACTTAGGAATACTAAGCCTTTTTAAAAAAAATTTATTTTATTATGTTAGTCGCCATATGATACATCATTAGTTTTTGATGTAGTGATCCACGATTCATTGTTTTCGTATGGAACCCAGTGCTCCCAGTCCTCGCCTCCAGGTCGGGGCACGTCTCTGCCCTTTGTACTTGTAAAACCGCCAGCTGCCCCCAGTTTGCACGCGCAGCCCTGCCACTCCAGTTTCCATCCAGGGGGCTGCCCTAAAGTCCTTTCCCTGACGCTACTGGTCTGTGAGTCTGTGCCCCGTCCCCAACACAGGAGGCTATCACTCACCCATGGTGCAGGATCCCATTGGCTCCCTCCCCCTTCTGTTTATCCTCCAATATCTGCCTGCAGAATCATGGCTCCCCTCTTCATACCTCGAAACCAACCGCCTGCAATATTCTGTTTGTAGAGTTCCAGATATATCTTCTTACATCTCAGGCTGATTTTGTGGGTGTTCAGAGTGGTCTGGTAGATATCCAGCTCAATTCAGGGGACCAGTTGGAATAGAGTCCCCTACTCTTTGCCATCTTTCCCCCTTTCAGGAATACTAAGCCTTTTAACTCAATAGTGAGCAAATCCATATCAAATTTAGTCAAGTTAAAAAAAATCAGTGTTTTTGCCACGGTTTTGTGCTTGGCCTTTGGTATAGCACGGGTGCATTAGTCAGAGTTCTCCAGAGAAACAGAACCAATAGGAGGTGTGTGTGTGTGTGTGTGTGTGATTTATTTTAAGAAATTCACTCACATAATTGTGGAGTTTTGGCAAGTCCAAAATCTGATTGAGGAGACCAACAGGCTGGAGTCTCAGAAAAGAGTTGCAGTTTTAGTAAAAAGGCAGTCTACTAGCAAACCAGGAAGAACTGATACTGAAGATGAAATCCTAAGGCAGTCTGCTGCCAGAATTCTTTGCTTGGGGAGGTCTGGCTTTTGTTTTCTTCCTGCCTTCAGAGACTCACTCATATTATGGAGAGCAATCTGCTTTACTCAAAGTCCATCTATTTACTGCAAATCTCATCCAAAAACACCCTACAGAAATATCCAGAATAATGTTTAACCAAATGTCTGAGCACCAAGGCCTGGCCAAATTGACACCTAAATTTAACCATTACAATAGGTTTATTTCATTTTGTATATTTGTCTATTTCATTGTTGTTTTCAGATTTGGTTCAATTCAACTCACAAATATTTCATGTGCCCAATAAATTCAGTAGGCTGTAGTTTAGTAAGGGAGGTTATAAAAGATTTGATTAAATAGAAACATTTTATAGTTTATTCATTTCTTCATTCCATAAATATTTATTGAGTACTAATTTTGTCAAAGCCTCTTGGTGTGCCTTAATTTTAGACAGAAACAGTCACTTACATTTAGGTTTAGGGATACATCTATGGTTGGGGATGGGAGGGGGTGGAGAGGAGGTCCTGGCTTTGCCTCAACTGTGTTCATTCTGGAAAAACTGTTATGCCTAGGCATATGGCTAACACTGGAGAAACACCAGAGTTGATGTGTTAGCCAACTTTATGAGGGTTTGGGTGGAAGAGGTGTCAAGGAGCACTAGAGAAGGTGAGTGGGAATATTACTCAGCCATCAGAAAGAATGAATACCTACCATTTGCACTGACATAGATGGAACTGGAAAGGATTATGCTGAGTGAAATAAGTCAGAGAAAGACAATTATATGGTTTCACTCATATGTGGAACATTAAGAATAGTGCAGAGGACCATAGGGGAAGGGAGGAAAAACTGAATGGGAAGAAATCAGAGAGGGAGCCAAACCATGAAAGACTCTTGACTCAGGGAAACAAACTGAAGGTTGTGGAAAGGGAGGTGGGGGGGGGATGGGGTAACCAGGTGATGGACATTAAGGAGGGCACGTGATGTGATGAGTACTGGGTGTTGTACACAACTAATGAATCCTTGAACATTATACCAAAAACTAATGATGTACTATATCTTGCTAATTGAATTTAAATGTAAAAAAAGAGAGAGAAAGTAATGTAAAGTAAAATAAAAATTAAAAAAGAAGAAAAGATATAATCTCAGGGACTGATCCTTTAGTCCAGCTTGGAAATTATCTGGGACCTGGAAAATAAAGTCTTTTGGACTAAAACTAAAAGGAGTTGTGGGTTTTTGTTTGTTTGTTTGTTTGTTTTCCATTTTACTCTAAGGCCAGGGGACCACTTTAACGCCCAGGTGAAAACAAAACTATAAGAATGTGTGAAAGGAGAGTACAAAAGACTGAATGGTGTCCTCTACACATACACACACACACACACACACACACACACACACATGCACACATGCATGCACACAAGATATGTCCATATCAATCCTTGGAACCTGTGAATGTCAAAAGGGGTCTTTTGCCAGCCACATGCAGAAGAATGAAACTGGACTACTTTCTTATACCATACAGTAAAATAAACTCAAATTGGATGAAAGACTAACTGTGAGACAGGAATTCATCAAATTCTAGAGAACAGAGGCAGCAACCTCTTTGACCTCAGCCGCAGCCACTTCTTGCTAGATACATCTTCAAAGGCAAGGGAAACAAAAGCAAAAATGAACTATTGGTACCTCATCAAGATAAAAAGCTTCTGCACAGCAAAGAAAACAGTCAACAAAACTAAAAGACAACCTACAGAATGGGAAAAGGTATTTGCAAATGTCTTATCAGATAAAGGGCTAGTATCCAAGATCTATAATGAACTTATCAAACTCAATACCCAAAAAACCCAAAAAATCCAGTCAAGAAATGGGGAGAAGACATGAACACACATGTCTCCAAAGAAGATATACAAATGGCCAACAGACACATGAAAAAATACTCAACATCGCTTGGCATCAGTTAAATCCAAATCAAAACAACGATGCGATCCGATCCCTCCTCTCACCAGTCAGAATGGCTAAAATTAATAACTCAGAAAACAACGGATGTTGGCAAGAATGTGGAGAAAGGAGAACCATCTTATACTGTTGATGGGAATGAAAACTGGTACAGCTACTCTGGAAGACAGTGTGGAGGTTCCTCAAAAAGTTAAAAATAGAGCTACCCTATTACCTGGCAATTACACTATTAGGTATTTATCCAAAGAATACAAACATAGTGATTTGAAGGAGCACCTGCACCTCAATGTTTATATCAGCAATGTCCACAATTGTCAAAATATGGAAAGAGCCCAGACATCCATCGACAGATGAATGGATAAAGAAGATGTGGTATATGTATATTTAAAATGGAATATTATTCAGCCATCAGAAAGAATGAAATCTTGCCATTTGCAATGACAAGAGGGTATTATGCTAAGTGAAATAAGCCAGTCAGAGAAAAACAAACACCATATGATTTCACTCATATGTGGAATTTAAGAAACAAAACAAATGAACATAAGGGAAGGGAAGAAAAAATAAAACAGAAACAGAAAGGCAGACAAACCAAAAGAGACTCAACTCTGGGAAACAAACTGAGGTTTGTTGGAGGTGGGTGGTCGGTAGGGGGGATGGGGTAACTGGGTGATGGGCACTAAGGAGGGCACTTGACGTAATGAACATTGGGTGTTATATGCAAGTGATGAATCACTACCTCTGAAACTAATAATACACTATATACTAATTAAATCGAATTTAAATTAAAAAACAAAAAACAAAAATAAAATAAATCTTTAAAAAGAGGGGTCTTTTACAAAGGTAAAGTTAAAAACCTCAAGATGAGATCATTCTGAATTATCTGGGTGGGTTTTAAATCCAATGACGAGTGTCTTTATAAGAGACATGCAGATAATAGGCACACAGAGGAGACAGTGATGTGAAAATGGAGGCAATATTGGAGTGATGGGGCCAGAAGCCCAGGAATGCTTGTAGCTTCTTCCCTGAGCCCCTGGAAGAAGTACAGCCTTGCAGGATTTCAGACTTCTGGCCTCCAGAACTGTGAGAGAATAAATTTCTCTTGTTTGTGATAATTTGTTATGGCAACCTAAGGAAACTAACACAGAGAATTTTCTTACTTCTGTTCAGGATACCAGTTGGCTTTGGCTTTTCAGGGTCCTGGGAAGTGCAGCACTGAAACATAGCAGAAGAGCTATGAATGCAACCTGTGGGAGGCAACAGCCCTTCACCAGAGCAATTTGATAATGGAAACCAAAAGCAGCGATGAGGCCTCTCATGCTGCTTCCCAGGCGGCTGGTGATTCTGCTGCTCCTATTGCTTCAGCATTGGAAGTTTATTAAGGGGGCCTTTGAAGCAATATTAAAAAATGAGTTCAGACAATTCCTACTCCCAGATTCTATCCAGGCCAGGGATAGAGAATAACACCGTTACCGTTTGCCACATGTCTCACTGCACAAACTCACATCTACTCAGTCTTGAGGTCCTACTGACAAATGCATCTAAGTAATAGTCAATGTACCCAGGCCTGAGCAAGCCTTATTGAACACATTCTGTTTACCTAATCTTGGCCACTCTGGGTTACCTAAGGCTTGATATGAACAGTCAGGATGAATCGACCCAGCCCTGGAATCTATATGTGATACCTTGAAAGACTCAATTAAGACAACATTCTAGAATAAAAATAAACATTTACTATATATATACACTGACTTAGCTATGCGTATACAATAAATCCTCATTATTTATGGTTGCATATTTGTAAATTTACCTACTTGTTAAAATTTATTTATAACCCCAAATGAATAAATGTGCCACTTTCACAGTCTTTGTGGATATGCACAAGGCATAGGGAAGTTTGAGTCATCTGGCATGCATGCTCCCAGCTGAGGTCAAACAAGGCAACACTGCCTTCTTGCTTCAGTTCTCATACTATAACCGACTGTCCCTTTTGTGGTCTATTTGGTGTTGTTGTTTTGGATTTTTTTTTTTTTTTTTGCTTTTTTTTGCTTTTTGTTGTTGTCTTCATTGTTTAAAATGCCCCCCAAGCATAGTTCTGAAGTGTGATTTAGTGTTCTTAAATGCAAGAAGGCCTCTCATGCACATGTGATGTGCCTTATGGAAAAAAAATATGTGTGTTAGGTATGTTCCATTCTGGCATGTTTTATAGTGCTGTTGGATGTGAGTTAAGTATTAATGAATCAACAATATATATTAAATGAGGGGTGTTTAAACACAAACACACATAAAACAAGGTCATGTACTATATCAGTTGATGAAAATGTGACTAGAAGCTCACAGGAACCTGCCCCTGTATTTCCACTAAGTGTAATTAGTGTTTACTAACTGTGTTGACTTTACAGAACATAACTACTGTGAATAATGAGAAACAACTGTATGTGATTATAAAAATTAGTTAGTGTAATTCTGACATAATTTTCCAAGTGTTCTCATGAAACTTCCTTAGCCAAACTGCTGGAATTTATCTGGTGCCCCCTCTCTATATCTTGTCTCAATACTACTAATCTCCCCACCCACACACCCTGGGGCCTATTTTGTTAGGTTTGTTCTCATCCTGTTCAGGTTGAATTTCATGGTCTGCTTTCAGGTCCCTAATTATCATGGGCATAGCATTCTTGCTCTTTTCATAGACACATATTCAAAGTTCACTCTAAAAATTGTACGGAGGCTTAACTATCTTTAATCTCTTTTCAAAAATGCTAACTTTCTGCTTTACTTGTTGACTTAGGGAAGCTTTTCTTTGTGCCCTCATGTCCCTTCTCTAACCTGAGGAATCTTACATTGCAGCTGCATTTTCTACCACTTCAGCATTCCTTCTGTTAAAAAGGATGATTTTGCATGTTGGCTTTGGAGCTGGAAACACATATTTCTTTGTGAATCACTATGACACGCCTTGTGTAATATTAAACTTCCCCTCCACATCCTTTTTTCTCCCAATCATCAGCATATGGATAGATAGATGGTAGATTGATGATAGATAGATATAAAATATATATGTACACACATAATATATATATGTTAATACTGAATAGTTATACTATTATTAACACAAAGTATTGTTAATTGTTAATACTCTGAGATGGTACTTAATACTATTTCATATCCTAACAATACATGACCACTTGTAGCTTTTAATAATCTTTTAACAATAGAGTAAGAGCTTCAACCCAGGGTCTTATTCTGAGTAATTTAGATTTTACACACTTCTATCCTTGGAGGAGAAAGTAGCTGTTGCCCACCATTTCAGAAATTCTGTCTTGTGACAATATCACAAGAGTCAGCTTAGCCTGCTTTGTGAATGTTTTCTTGTAGAGTATGTTCAAATCTCAATTTGAGGCTCATCTCAAAGTAAGAAATGAATTACAATAAAGATATTTCACGCATGCTTAATTCACTGGAAAAATTGGAGAAAATAGTTCTTTGGGAGAAATCAGGGAACCGAAAGCATGCATGGAGAGCAAGAGAATTTGGATTGCCCTATTGTGGGAGTTTCCTGTGATGACTCATACTTGTCCTGTGTTATACTCGTATTGTATGTAATTACATTCTAATAGCTTTATTTCATATGTTAAGAGATAAAGGATGCCTCTGTTTTCTCCAATGGAGGCTTTTTGGCTCTAGGTTAAGAGAACAGTATGATCAAAGGGGATCTAGGATTGGACGGTTAAAGGAAGGAAAAAGAGGTCTTTCTCATTTAGAGAAAGAACAGGGCAACCTCAGTGGAGAAATAGGATGCAATGTCAGAAACCAGCTCTTATGGTGACTGAGACATAGAAGCAATCTGTTGCCAGAGGTCTCAGTTCTGTAGCTTCAAGGATTCTCACATCATTTACAAACCCAGAAGTCAGGACGTGGGGCATGGGAAAGTACATGGCTATGGGCACTGTAAATTGCAGCAGTGACTAGGGACCCAAAGACCCTTGAGAAAACAGCTGCTTTCCTTGCACAGCTCAATACCGTGAGAGAAATTTCCTTAGCTTATAAACAAGGTTTATTAGCTTAGCAGATCTGTTTGTTTAATGAATGTCCATTTCTGAAAGCTCCAATCATCAAATTGGCTCGAGCTTAGTTATCTGTGAATAGACTGTCAAAGACCCTGAAAAGATAGCATAAGGAAAAAAACTCACAACCCAGGGCTTGGGGAGGTTTGCAATAAACACAAGAATCAAAGATAAATCTCAACTGTCTAAGATTATGAGATGATTTTCTCAAGCCTGGATAGATGGATGTAGAATGGAACTACCCCATATCTTCTTGGGCATGGGAGTGAGGACAGGAAGGAAAAGGAACAGCTAATATGCCTACCAGGTAAATCATTCCAGATGAGGCTCAAGGCTGGGCTGGGTTTGGGCCAGTTATTTACCAAAATGCCTGTGCAAACCATGTTTTATCTAGGGGATATTGAGTCAAAACTGGGAAGATGGAATTCTGCCATTGAGTTCAGAGGGCAAGTGTGGAGCTAGAAATAAGTGATAAAGTCAAGATAAGGAAAGCTGATAGATAATGGCAGAGCCAGCACTTGGCTCAACTCCAGGGACCACCATTCACACTGTAGTCTATATGTATGTAACCTGCACTCCTTTGCAGCGGTGGATAGTAAAATGCACCATGGCACAAGAGTGAGACTGTATCAAAGCTAAAAATGACCTAGAGTTGGGGCACCTGGGTGGTGCGGTTAGTTAAGCAGCTGACTCATGGTTTTGGCTCAGGTCATGATCTCAGGGTTGTGAGTTTGAGCCCCAAGTTGGCTCTGTGCTCAGCGCAGAGACTGCTTAAATTTTCTCTCCCTCTCCCTCTGTGCCTTTTAAATCTTTTAAATAAACGACCTAGAGTTTTTTTGTATTTTTATTGGCTCCCCATTTTAAAAGCATAGATATCCTGGGAAAAAGTCAAGATATGGTGGAAAGAGGAAAGATCTAGAAATGAGGAGACATAGGGTCAAATCCAGGTCAAACAACTTTCTGAGAAGCTGATAATTTATTCAATATTTTCTGAGTTTGGTTATTCATTTCTAGTTCAGTGATATCTGCTACACTTTTCTACCCCACCAAAGTAGGCTCAAATTTGATCAAGAACATAAATAAGCAGAAAATGCTTTGCTAATGATAGGGATGACAAATGAGGCTATAGTTGGTGTAAGCATGATGTTTTGATGGCCTACAAGACCCCACACACTACCTGTCTCCCAACACTTCACCTCACCTCCTTCCACCCTCACTTCCTTCTCTCTGCTCTAGCCACTCTGGTCCTTTCATTATTATATGCTCCCCATGCCACTCCAAGGCCTTACCAGTTACGCTTTCCTCTGCTTGGAAGGTTCTCCCCCAAGATATCCTTTTGCCTTTCTCCCCCAACCTCCTTTAGGTTTTGTTCAAATGTCAACTCTCAGTGGAGTCTTCCCTGATGACACTCTATTTAAAATTGCCTGCCAGCTAGCACATCTTTATTTTTTTCCAAAATGTATCACTCTCCAATAGCAATTTAATTTACTTGCTATTATGCATAAATTCTTCTTCCCACAAAAGAATGTGAGCTATCTCCAAATTCCTATCAGACCAATACTTTTTGAGTCTTCTAGGATTCTCCCTGCAGTGACTGGCTGAATTTCTCACTACCTTTATATTCCCCTTTTCTTATCTATTCTACCCCATTCATTTTTCATGTTATGACTTTGCTCTTTGTCAAGAATTAGGAAGCTATCCAAATATGCCACAGTTGGCTCAATTAGTTAAATAATATAGCTGATCTTTGCTAAGAATTTAGTTCTTTCAATCAGGTGTTTATCATGTCACATGATAGTTTATGTTCCTGTGCAGGAAGGAGACTCCAGGAACCTTGATTTGCAATAGGATCAGCACATGAATCTGTATCATCACTCAAGAGAATCAGGATGGACTGCATTCCACAGGACAATGGAGTATAGCCACTCAAGCAAGAGCCAAGGCCAAGTGCCACAAGGCAGCATAACATGGTAGAATAAAGCAAGGAGGCCTGGGTTTATGTTCCAATCTCTGTATTAGTGCATGTGAGATTTGGGGATTTGTAAACCTTGGAGGATCAATTTTCTCAGCTACTACTAAATGGGGACAACAAAACCAACTTTGTAAGTTGTTTTAAGAATTAAGGAAGAAATAATACAGCTCAAGGAGATCAAAGAGTATAAGAAAATACTTTATAAATGTGCAGGCTCTACAAATGTTAGTCATGTAATTATCTTCGTTGGAGTTTTAGCACATGGAAAGCCTTGAATTTGTGAGTTTTCCTTAAAAGACAGGACCTTTATTTTATTTTTCTTATTTCTTTGATGTTGTTTTAATTATTACTATTTTTGGCTAAGCAATATAATTAAGTATTTCAAAAAGCAAAAAAAAAAAAAAGAGAGAAGGTAAAACAGTGAAAGGTCTTCCTTCTCCATCCCCAATTCCCACCCTCTTCCTGTTACTATACTAGTCTGTGTGTGGGGGTGTGTGTGTAAGCTCCCACAACTTTTGGATGCATATGCTGGCAAAGACATTTATACATTTCAAAATACATTCTCTTATGCCCAGCCCCTTTTTAACCACAAATGGTGACACACTATACCCATTGTTCTTTACTTTGCTTTTTTCTTAATAAATACCAGAGAAACTTCCATTTCAGTACATAAAAAGCTTTCTCATTTCCTTTTTCTCTTTAACCACTGAATGAGTTCTATTGTACAAAGGTACCACAGTTTAAGTTGCCTATTGATGGAAATTTAAGTTGCTTTTAATCTTTGCTATTACAAATTATTTTGTACATATGTGAATATATTTATAGGACAAATTTCTAAAAGTGTATCTCAGGGTGGAGAAGTATAAGCATTTATAATTTTAACATTTATTGACAAACTGGCCTTTGTAAGGATTGTACTAGCTTATTCTCTCAGCAGAAATGTCTGAGAGTACCCATTTCCCCACCACATTCTTGCCAAAAAATCTTGAAGGTTTTGCCAACAAGTTTGCTCCTAAATGGACTATATATAAGAATCACTTATTATTTTATTTTTTCTCAATTATTTCTTTTTTTTTTCTGTTAGGTTTTCTTTTATTTTCTTTCCTTCTTTTCTTTTTTTTTTTTTTAAGGGAGATTAACCTTACATCTGTGATATGGTTTGAAAAATATTTCTTCTCAATTTGACAGTTGTCTTTTGGATTGTCTATGGCATGTGTATGTGTGTGTGTGTCTGTTTTATCATACACAACTCTCTAAACTTCTATGTTGTCAATTTATCAACCTTTTTTTTTATTCTTATGTTAATCCCCATACATTACATCATGAGTTTTAGATGAAGTGTTCCATGATTCATTGTTTGTGCATAACACCCAGTGCTCCATGCAGAATATGCCCTCCTCAATACCCACCCCAGGCTAACCCATCCTCCCACCCCCCTCCCCTCTAGAACCCTCAGTTTGTTTTTCAGAGTCCATCGTCTCTCATGGTTCGTCTACCCCTCCGATTTCCCCCACTTCATTCTTCCCCTCCCGCTACCTTCTTCTTCTTCTTTTTTTTTTTTCCTTAACATATATTGCATTATTTGTTTCAGAGGTACAGATCTGAGATTCAACAGTCTTGCACAATTCACAGCGCTTACCAGAGCACATACCCTCCCCAGTGTCTATCACCCAGTCACCCCATCCCTCCCACCCCACCCCCCACTCCAGCAACCCTCAGTTTGTTTCCTGCGATTAAGAATTCCTCATATCAGTGAGATCATATGATACATGTCTTTCTCTGTTTGACTTATTTCACTCAACATAATACCCTCCAGTTCCATCCACGTCGTTGCAAATGGCAAGATCTCATTCCTTTTGATGGCTGCATAATATTCCATTGTACATATATACCACCTCTTCTTTATCCATTCATCTGTCGATGGACATCTTGGCTCTTTCCACAGTTTGGCTATTGTGGACATTGCTGCTATAAACATCGGGGTGCACGTACCCCTTCGGATCCCGACTTTTGTATCTTTGGGGTAAATACCCAGCAGTGCAATTGCTGGGTCATATGGTAGTTCTATTTTCAACTTTTTGAGGAACTTCCATACTGTTTTCCAGAGTGGCTGCACCAGCTTGCATTCCCACCAACAGTGTAGGAGGGTTCCCCTTTCTCTGCATCCCCGCCAACATCTGTCGTTTCCTGACTTGTTAATTTTAGCCATTCTGACTGGTGTGAGGTGGTATCTCATTGAGGTTTTGATTTGGATTTCCCTGATGCCGAGCGATATTGAGCACTTTTTCCTGTGTCTGTTGGCCATTTGGATGTCTTCTTTGGAAAAATGTCTTTTCATGTCTTCTGCCCATTTCTTGATTGGATTCTTTGTTCTTTGGGGGTTGAGTTTGATGAGTTCTTGATAGATTTTGGATACTAGCCCTTTATCTGATATGTCATTTGCAAATATCTTCTCCCATTCTGTCGGTTGTCTTTTGGTTTTGTTGACTGTTTCCTTTGCTTTGCAAAAGCTTTTTATCTTGATGAAGTCCCAATAGTTCATTTTTGCCCTTGCTTCCCTTGCCTTTGGCGATGTTTCTAGGAAGAAGTTGCTTCGGCTGAGGTCGAAGAGGTTGCTGCCCGTGTTCTCCTTTAGGATTTTGATGGACTCCTGTCTCACATTGAGGTCTTTCAACCATTTGGAGTCTATTTTTGTGTGTGGTGTAAGGAAATGGTCCAGTTTCATTCTTCTGCATGTGGCTATCCAATTTTCCCAACACCATTTGTTGAAGACACTGTCTTTTTTCCATTGGACATTCTTTCCTGCTTTGTCAAAGATGAGTTGACCATAGAGTTGAGGGTCCATTTCTGGGCTCTCTATTCTGTTCCATTGATCTATGTGTCTGTTTTTGTGCCAGTACCATGCTGTCTAGATGATGACAGCTTTGTAATAGAGCTGGAAGTCCAGAATTGTGATGCCGCCAGCTTTGCTTTTCTTTTTCAACATTCCTCTGGCTATGCGGGGTCTTTTCTGGTTCCATACAAATTTTAGGATGATTTGTTCCATTTCTTTGAAAAAAGTGGATGGTATTTTGATGGGGATTGCATTGAATGTGTAGATTGCTCTAGGTAGCATTGACATCTTCACAATATTTGTTCTTCCAATCCATGAGCATGGAACGTTTTTCCATTTCTTTGTGTCTTCCTCAGTTTCTTTCATGAGTATTTTATAGTTTTCTGAGTACAGATCCTTTGTCTCTTTGGTTAGATTTATTCCTAGGTATCTTATGGTTTTGGGTGCAATTGTAAATGGGATCAAGTCCTTAATTTCTCTTTCTTCTGTCTTGTTGTTGGTGTATAGGAATGCCACTGACTTCTGTGCATTGATTTTATATCCTGCCACTTGACTGAATTCCTGTATGAGTTCTAGCAGTTTTGGGGTGGAGTCTTTGGGGTTTTCCACATAAAGTATCATATCATCTGCAAAGAGTGAGAGTTTGACTTCTTCTTTGCCAATTTGGATGCCTTTGATTTCTTTTTGTTGTCTGATTGCTGTGGCTAGGATTTCCAATACTATGTTGAATAGCAGTGGTGATAGTGGACATCCCTGCCACGTTCCTGACCTTAGGGGGAAAGCTCTCAGTTTTTCCCCATTGAGAATGATATTCGCTGTAGGTTTTTCATAGATGGCTTTTATGATATTGAGGTATGTACCCTCTATCCCTATACTCTGAAGAGTTTTGATCAAGAAAGGATGCTGTACTTTGTCAAATGCTTTTTCTGCATCTATTGAGAGGATCATATGATTCTTGTTCTTTCTTTTGTTAATGTATTGTATCACATTGATTGATTTGCAGATGTTGAACCAACCTTGCAGCCCAGGGATAAATCCCACTTGGTCATGGTGAATAATCCTTTTAATGTACTGTTGGATCCTATTGGCTAGTATTTTGGTGAGAATTTTTGCATCCATGTTCATCAAAGATATTGGTCTGTAATTCTCCTTTTTGATGGGGGTCTTTGGTTTTGGGATCAAGGTAATGCTGGCCTCATAAAATGAGTTTGGAAGTTTTCCTTCCATTTCTATTTTTTGGAACAGTTTCAGAAGAATAG